>NW_015392048.1:0-20706 GCF_001527695.2 Protobothrops mucrosquamatus | reverse complement strand
CAGTTCTTTCTTTCTTTCTTTCTTTCTTTCTTTCTTTCTTTCTTTCTTTCTTTCTTTCTTTCTTCCTTCCTTCCTTCCTTCCTTCCTTCCTTCCTTCCTTCCTTCCTTCCCAGTTCTTTCTTTCTTTTTCTTTCTTTCCCAGTTCTTTCTTTCTTTTTCTTTCTTTCCCAGTTCTTTCTTTCTTTCTTTCCCAGTTGCCTTGTGAAAAAGCATCTTTGGGATAATAACTAGGATCTGGATGACTGAAAATCTCCATAGACATTTCTTCAATATGGAATCTCTCCCCAGCTCTGTATCTGGCACAAAATTGCCCTTCTGAAGAAAAAAAAAGCACAAATTCCAATGTAAGCAAGTTTAAAATCATAATCCTGCATTTATGTAGCATGAAGAGACACCGAGTATAGCGTAACTTAGTTTTGAATTAGCATGCATGCAAGCGTATTTTATATTGATGACAGTGTTATCCATTCAGTCAACTCCCATTTGGGTGAAGTGACAGGTTCTTTTACTAAAGATGCTGGCTGCAGTAAAGTCAGGCTAAAACTAAATTTCCCGCAGTCAAAAGATACAAAAGTTCTCCCCAATCCCAACCCTCCTCCCCCCATGACCAGTCCATCTTCAGCCATTAAGAGTCCATCCAGGTGTTTTGAGAAGGCTGAGATGTTTGGAGTAATCCACGTTCTTTCTCAGGGTGCCTGGCCTTGGGTGCCATTATGAGCATCCCTGCTTTTCGTCAAACTGTCATTCCCCTCTCCCAATTTCTCATCACATACACATGCAGGTTGATTGCCCATTTGCTTCTCCTTCCTAACCTTTGATGGCAGGAAGATGCCAGCAAGGCACCACACCAAAGATGGCAGACCTGACAGCGATCCTATGGATCCGGGTTTCTCCATGTCTTCTGATCTTGCATTACTTCTTTGAGTTGTTCTATGGCAGTGATGGTGAACCTTTTAGAGACCAAGTGCCCAAACTGCAACCCAAAACTCACTTATGTATTGTTGGGTGCTGGGTGGCTGTGGCCCATTGGGTGGGCGAGGCTGTGGTGGTAACGGCAGACTGGGTGGAACTAAAAAGTTCAATCAATCAATTCCAACTTTGCAAGATCTTTTTTTTTTCTCGCGAGAAGTTGAAATTGATTGATTGAACCTTTTTTTTTTTTGCACACGGCGGCGGAGACCTAAAGCGAAAAGGTTTTATAAAACCCAGCTGAAGGCCTAGGACTGGGGCGACGGTGTGCGTGCCCACAGAAAAGGCTCTGCGTGCCACCTGTGGCACGCGTGTCGTAAGTTCGCCACCACGGTTCTATGGGAAATTCACTTCAATCTCTTCCCTACTCTTACATCCCCACCACTAGGACGCATTTGGATGTGGAGACTTTTTTCTTGGTGTTTTCTTTTTTTTTAAATTATAATGAGATTTGCCGCTTCAGAGATTTATCGCATAACCTAGCCATGGCTTTCATAATGTATCATTAGCGTGTTTGTATCACTGCAGTGATGGCTAAATGATGTTGTGAATTATTAGACGAACAGCCTTAATGTCTCAAAGCACACGATCCCTTCCTTTCATCTTCTCTTTACCTACAAGTCTTCGTTTGAAATGCCCAAGAGCTTTTATTGTATATATTTCAGTGGAGAAGACTTGCTACGGGACTTGGTTTACGTTGGCCTTCACCCAACAGCAAAGTCCAGTTTTATTTCAGCACAGTTCATAGAAGGTTTTGGTTATGTTTTTTTTAAAAAAAAACAAAAAACAAAAAAACCCAAACATCCTTACTCATACCTAACATTAGATTATTTGAGGTGGACATGGACAAGTGAACATGATTCATTTTGAGAGACCAATACAATAATAGAATAGAATAGAGCTGGAAGGGACCTTGGGGGTCTTCTAGTCCAACCCCCTGCTTAAGCAGGAGAACCTACACCATCTCAGACAGGTGAATGTCCAGTCTCCTCTTGAAAATCTCCAATGATGGAGCGCCCACGATTTCTGGAGGCAAGCTGTTCCACTGGTTGATTGTCCTTACTGTCAGGAAGTTTCTCCTTAATTTCAGGTTGCTTCTCTCTTTGGTCTGTTTCCAACCATTGTTTTTCATCCTTCCCTCTGGTGCTTTGGAATAACGTGACCCCCCTCTTCTTGGTGGCAGCCCCTCAGATACTGGAAGACTGTTATCAGGTCTCCCCTATTTCTTCTTTTCTTTAGATTAGCCAAACCCAAGTCCCGCAGCCGTTCTTCGTATGTTTTAGTCTCCAGGGCTTTGATCATCTTAGTTGCTCTTCTCTGAACTTTTCACAAGGTCTCAACATCTTTTTTGTGATATGGTGACCAAAATTGTATTCCAGGTGTGATCTCACTAGGGTTTTATAAAATGGAACTAATACCGGTACTTCGCGTGATCTTAATTCTATGTCTCTGTTTATGCAACCCAGGATTGTATTCGCTTTTTTGGCTGCTGCTTCACACTGCTGGCTCATAGTCAAGTGATTGTCTACTAGGACTCCAAGGTCCCTCTCACAGTGACTGTTTTTAAGCCAGGTCTCACCCAGTCTGTACTTGTACCTTTGGTTTTTCCTGCCTAAATGTAAAACTTTGCTTTTCTCCACATTGAAACTCATTTTGTTGGATAGGGCCCATTGTTCAAGTCTGTCAAGATCTTTTTGGATCCCGAGTTTGTCTTCTGGGTGTTGGCTATTCCTGCCAGTTTAGTGTCATCTGCAAATTTGACCCAGCTTTATTCTGCCATATCACATCAAGGGCCCATCCATGATTGTCACATCCCCCAGGGATGTATAAGCTTTTTTTTTGCAAATTTTCCCCAAACTGTTTAAATAAGATTGTAATTAAAGGTATGCATGACTGGGCCTTCACATCGTGCAATAGTCTGCCTTTTGCCTTCTTGTTATGGTGAGGAGGAGAACTGGGGTTTGAAAAGTAGGCTTGCTAGCAAACAGAACTGAAAAGGCTTATCTTGAGGAGTTTTCCTTCACTTATTGTGTCTTCTGCCAAGCTGCGCATCACAGAAGTTGTGGTCCAACGAGACTGGAGCCATAATGTTGGGGAAAAAATGATGAATATTCTGGACGTAGTGTTGGCCAAAAGGAGACCGTAGACCGGCAAGGGCCTTGGTGGTCCCTTTCAACTCCCTTATTCTATGAAAGAGGATTTTTCACCCTCATATTATGGAATGTGGTGCTTCACTGAGAGAAGATTCAGTTTATGCATACCGTCCTGTCAGAAATACTAATTAGGCAGTTTGCACTGTTGGGCAGTTTTGATTTCAAATGCCTGTTCACACCGGTCTCTAAGGATGCTACAACTCTTAGGTAGGGTTGCCAGGTGTCCACTATTTGAGTGGACAGTCCACTTTTTTCACATTATGTTCACTATTTTTTTTCACAAAATAGTGGACATTTTTTTATTCAAAAGCTTTATGATGAAATGGTACGTAATCTAAAGCTGTACAGTCTACTTTTTTTACTACTTAACACCCCCCACCCCCCCGCTTGTCCGCTATTTTTTGGAAGCAGACCTGGCAACCCTACTCTTAGGGCTTCCTTCATTCTTCTGGGCACAGAGTCTCTCTCTGCTTTTGGAGACTATCTTACTGTTTGGCAACAAGAATAAGGAAACACACTATTTTAATTAGTTCGACCGTCAGCTATTTCTGTTGGGTCTTCCCTTGCTTGTGCAGGCTCTGAGTGGCATTATTCTTTTATTTTGTTTTATTTTTAAATAGGATCTTGGTTGCTTGACAAAGTGACTAAATGAGTGGGCCAAAAAAATGTTGTAGATATAGTATACTTGGGCTTCAGTAAGGCATTGGACAAAGTAGACCACAGCCTTACTTCTTGGTAAGGTAGAAAAATGTGGGATAGACAGCATCATCACCAGATAGTTTCCCAATTGGTTGACCAATTGCACTTTTAGTCCTCAATGAAACTACATCTGTGTCAACGCTGCTAACATTGGATGTTCTTGCTCTGACAACATATGGAGATGCAGCCTTTTTCTTTCTTATGCTTTACTCTTAGAATTAGATGATACTGGGGGAGGGGAAAGAATGTGATGGGAGTTAGTTAGACATAACAATATTGTAATAGTGTGTGAATTCAGGGCTTTTGAAATAAGAGATGATAAGGAATGGCGGGTTGGAGAACAGGAGGGAAAGCCTGCATTTCAAACTAATTGGAGAATGTGATTTATGACTGTTAATTAGAGGAGGGAATTGTGTTTGATACTATGTGCTAAGGGGAGGGGAATCCAGATTTTGGCTTCCCTCATGTATGTGCTGATGCTATGCTGCTCGAATAAAGATTCTTTAAGGTAAACAATGCCTCAAAGTTCTTTGAAGAGTTTCATCTGTTGGAACCATGACAATCTGTGTGGAAGGAAGCATGCAGTGGGGTACCCCAAGGTTCTGTCTTGATGCTAATTCATAAATTATCTAGATGAGGGGATAGAACTCCTCAAATTTGCAGATGACACCAAGCTGGGTGGAATTGCCAACACTTTAGAAAATAGTCTCAACATCCAGAAGGACCTTGACAGATTTGTATGTTGGGCCGTATCCAGCAATATGCAATTCAATGGTGAGAAAAGTAAGGCAAAGAAAAACCCAAATGCATAGGTATAAGTGCTACCTGGCTCAACAGCAGTAACTGTGAGAAGGATCTAGGGGTCCTAGTGGACAATCACTAAACTATGAGCCAGCCGTGTGCTGCAGCTGCCAAAAAGCCAATGCAGTTGTGGGCTGCATTAACAAGAGAGGTAGAATCAACATCACGGGAAATGTTAATACCACTTTATAATGCCTTGGTAAGACCACACTTGGAATACTGCATCCAGTTTTGGTCACCACAATACAAAAAAGATGTTGAGACTCTAGAGAGAGTGCAGAGAAGAGCAACAAAGATGATTAGGGGACTGGAGGCTAAAACATATCAAGAACAGTTGCTGGAATTGGGTATGTCTAGTTTAATGAAGAGAAGGACGAGGGGTGACATGACAACATTTTTCTAGTACTCGGGGAAGAGGGCTAGTCAATCCATCTTCAAAGTACCTGAGGGCAGGACAAGAAGTAACAGATGGAAGATTATCAAGGAGAGAAGCAACCTAGAATCAAGGAGAAATTTTCTGACAGATCAATTAGTTAGTGGAACAGCTTGCTTTCAGAAGCTTCCAAATAAGCTGAAGGATCAGCAAAAATGGCCTGTGATAAGTAAAACCACACTTGGAATACTGCATCTAGTTTTGGTCGCTACAAGGTAAAAAAGATGATGAGACTAGAAAGAGAAGAGCTACAAATATGATTTCAGGGCTGGAGCTAAAACGTATAAAGAAAGGTTGCAGGAATTGGGTATGTCTAGTTCAGGGGTAGGCAGCCTTGGCTCTTTTATGACTCGTGGACTTCAACTCCCAGAATTCCTGAGCCAGCATGGCTCAGCTTGGAAACCTCTCCCTTTCCCCTCAGCGTGGCTGGCTCAGGAATTCTGGGAATTGAAGTCCACGAGTCATAAAAGAGCCAAGGTTGCCTACCCCTGGTCTAGTTTAATGAAAAGAAGGATTAGGGGTGACCTGATAGCAGTGTTCCAATATTTGAAGGCCTGCCACAAAGAAAAGGGGGTCAATCTATTTTCCAAAGCACCTGAAGGCAGGACAAGAAGTAGCAGATGGAAGAATATCAAGGAGAGATCCGATCCAATCAAGGAGAAATTTCTTGACAGATCGATTAGTTAGTGGGACAGCTTGCTTTGAGAAGTTGTGGCTGCTCCATCACTGGAGATTTTAAAGAAGAGTTTGGACCGCCATTTCTCCAGAATGATAGAGGGTCTCCTGTTTGAGCAGGGAGTTGGCCTAGAAGACCACAATGGTCCCTTCCGTTTCTGTTATTCTGTGCTGTGTTTTCAGTCTGAATCAAAGCAGTTATAATAAAACCCTTTCTGAATCTGAGGGTACTCAGTGAAATTACCCTTAATGAGTCCACCAAGAAAATGAAAGCGTTCTCATGCAAATTCCGATGCATGCCAAATTTCTCTTGTAATGAGTGGAGTTCATTGTTTGCACCAGATTGTAAAGAGCCCAAAGATATCCCTCTCAAATTCAGTTGCAGACATTCCTTGGGCAAGGCAATGATGTAGGAAGCAAGTGCAAATTTATACCTTTCCCATCTCGTGCACAAGAAGGCTTCCATAATGTACAAGTAAAGGTAGAGTGAAATTCCTGGCATGGGTTCCATTAAACATTTGAAGTCCAAATAGCCCAGTTTAATGTGCCTGATTGGGAATGGATGGGATTTTTTTTTCTAAGATAATGATTTATTCATCCTACTTGGGTGGCCCAATCAATGCCCTGGCCTGTGGCCTGAAGCTATCTTTGAATGCACACCTCCAAACCCACCTATATCCTTTCAACTCCCACAGGCTGCTGTTGCCCGGCAATTTGTCATCTGGGTATCAAGGTGACCAGGCAGGAGACCAACTAGATTTTAGGAACCTCACACATTGAAAGCCATCAAAAAGGAGTGAATATTGCAGCGAACATTAAAAAACACATCTTTTCATGCTTCACCGATTAATAGAGCATTGTTTCTCAACCTGGGCCACTTTAAGATGTGTGGACTTCAACATCCAGAATTCCCCATGTTGGCTGGTCCTGTGGCCATCTTCATACCACATGTAAGAGACGGCCATCCCTACCTCTGTGCGGAATGGGACAATTTGCCCCGGCCAACTCGCCATGGCCAACTTGCCTTGGACAACTCGCCTCAGGACAATTCAACAATTCAATTTAATTATTTAATATAATTTAAAAGTTAATTTGAATTTTGTCATTCACATTTCATTTTGTCCCTCTTTTTGTATCCTTTCTTTAATGATTCTATTGCACCATTTTTTTATATATTAGTGTAACTCTGGTCCCATGGCAAATTGTCCCGTGGTGAGTCGGCTGCAGAAAGTTGGCTGTGATGAGTTGGCCGTGGTGAGTAGGCCATGGTGAGTAAGCTGTCGTGAATTGGCTGCGGTAAGTTGGCCGTGGTGAGTTGGCTATGGCGTGTTGGTTGTGATGAGTTGGCTGTTGTGAGTTGGCCATGATGAGTTGGTTGTAATGAGTTGGCTGTGGTGATAAGTTGCGGTGAGTTGGCTATGGCTAGTAGGCTATGGTTGTGATGAATTGGCACATTAGTTGGCCATGGTGAGTTGGTTGTAATGAGTTGGCTGTGGTGATAAGTTGCAGTGAGTTGGCTATGGCAAGTTGGCTGCGGCAAGTTGGCTGTGGTGAGTAGGCCATGGTGAGTTGGCTGCGGTAAGTTGGCCATGGTGAGTTGGCCGTGGTTAGTAGGCTGTGGTGAGTAGGCCACGGTGAGTTGGCTATGGCTAGTAGGCTATGGTTGTGATGAATTGGCACGTTAGTTGGCCATGGTGAGTTGGTTGTAATGAGTTGGCTGTGATGGGTTGGCTGTAGTGATAGGCTGTGTCAAGTTGGCTGCGGCGAGTTGGCTGTTGTGAATTGGCTGTGGTGAGTTGACCACGGCAAATTGTCACAGACTCACCTCTGGGTGCTGGTATTAACTGCCATGCACTCTCCTTTGGGCTGCCCTTAAAATTACCTTCACATGTTAGCTAGTAGCCACCTGCACGATGGGGAGGAAGAAGCCATTTCAACAGGGTTTCACATCGGTTGTGGGGGCTGAATTGGTTGCCAGTCGGCTTTGGAAGAGAGTTCAAAGCGCTGTTTCTCAGTGGACTACCGATCTTGATGGTCTTCCTGCTGCCTTTTCTCACTGAGCAGCAATAAAGACAACCAAGCCTTGTCAGCCAGCTCTGCCTCAGAACAAACCATGATATGTGCCGCTTGCACCACTCGGAGGGGCTGAGCTTGCCAACCTGCTGTGCCAATCTTTGGGGCACGCCAGAAAAGTCAGGTGAGCTGCCCCCACCCCACCCCAGTCCAGGCAAAGACCCTTGTGCAGTGCTCTTACACTCCAGAGAAACAAGTGTCATAGTTCCGACTGACGAACCCAACCAAGCAAACATCTTCAAGACATTCCAATCTGTCCATGTAAAACATCATTTTGACACATATGAAAGTAAAACCAGCTCTGGAAAACCCCAAGCCAAACCCCTATAGTAAAAGTATAGAATTCCCCCTCCTGTCCTGGAATAGGTCACATTGCCCAATTAGGAGCAAATATATTGTTATGGGAAAGTGTCTCTGCATTGGGCCAGACACCTGGTGCCCCGTCCTTGAATTTCACGATCTGCCTTCTTTATCTTTGAGCCTGCATCCCATTTTCCCATCCTCTCCCCAAGTTCATTGGCAAAGTGAACTTCAAGTGAACTTCTTGTTCTAACAAGTGGAAGGAGAACATTTGACTTTTTTCTGCACGGCCTCATTTTTTTTCTAAATTGGGAGAGGCCACATTGATGCAGCACAACCGAGGCTCTTTGTTGTGTAATTTGGAGGCTGCCGTGCGATCTGTTGTGCCTGCCTGGCACTTCTGCCTTAAAAGAGGTGCAGGGGGAATGCTTCAAATGTTTATTGCAATAAAACCCTCACAGATATCCAGCTGAAACTTGGCAGGGTTAAAGCCCTCTGGAGAGTCTACTATCTCTGCAGTTTTCATCCAGTTCTGCCAAAATGTCATTGCAGGCATTTTAATGCGTCCCCATGATAGCAATGGACACATTTGTTTTTTTCGAATCAGATCTTGCATCTCAAATAAGCTGGAATCGAATCCCTTTGCCCTTGAAACTCGGATTGAATGATATCCTCTTAGAATCTTTCATCTGCAAGTCAAATCAAATCAGGGCAGATTCCCACAGCCTCTTGTGTGGCGCCGTCACAACCGCAAGCAAGGGCTTTGGTTGTTTTTCCTACCTCCTGCTAAGGGAGAGGCAAATACTTCTTGGAGCTGGAAGGTGGAAAAAAGCTCTTGGGAACTCTACTTTACTAGGCAGCCCGTGTGCAGCCTTTTTCTAATTTTTATTCCATTTTTATTACAGGTAAATCGAGGCAGCAAACATACCTAATACTGCTTCCTTCTCCTATTTCATCACAACAGTCCTGTAGGGTGGGTTGGGCTGAGAGTGAGGCGACTGGCTTTTATGCCTAAAGTGGGACTAGAACTCACCGTCTCCTGGTGATTGGTCCAAAGTCACCCAGCTGGCTTTCGTGCTTAAGGCGGGACTAGAACTCACCGCCTCCTGGTGATTGGCCCAAAGTCACCCAGCTGGTTTTTGTGCCTAAGGCGGGACTAGAACTCACCGTCTCCTGGTGATTGGCCCAAAGTCACCCAACCAACTTTCATGCCTAAGGCGGGACTAGAACTCATTGTCTCCTGGTGATTGGCCCAAAGTCACCCAGCTGGCTTTCGTGCCTAAGGCGGGACTAGAACTCACTGTCTCCTAGTGATTGGCCCAAAGTCACCCAACCAATTTCCATGCTTAAGGCGGGACTAGAACTCACCGTCTCCTGGTGATTGGCCCAAAGTCACCCAACCAACTTTCATGCCTAAGGCGGGACTAGAACTCATTGTCTCCTGGTGATTGGCCCAAAGTCACCCAGCTGGCTTTCGTGCCTAAGGCGGGACTAGAACTCACCATCTCCTGTTTTCTAGCCTGGAGCCCTAAGCACCAGTGGTTGTTTCCTGTATCAAACTCCGACCTTTGCAAATGTGCTCAGCATTTTGGAAAAGGAGCGAGAATGATTGCATAATCTAAGCCATTTTCTGACTCTCTCAGTTGGAGTGGCAGCTGGCCAGCTTGATTCCGGCGGAGCTGAAAGTTCCCCAGTTCTAAAATATTTATCAGTGCGAAGCTGTAGTTAGCACTTAAGCTGAAGGCAATACAGTCGAAGTCTCTGCGTTGAAATGGAAGTTAGTGAGGCCGAAAAGCCATTACGCTGTAAATATAAAGTATATATTAAATGCCAGGGAGAAACCTTGAATGTCCAGCTGTCGGGCTCACTTGCTTTCTGCAAAGCCAAATGTCGGCGCGGGGAAGAGCCTGTTTCTCTGGCTCTGCCACGTGTGTGTGTGTGTTGTGTCGGAACTCTTGGATAGCGACCAAGGGTAAGCCGAAAGGGAAAAGATTTGGAGGCGAGGAAGGCTTCAAGGGACTCCGTTTGTCAGACCCCCTTCATTTCTCTGCCAACGGCCAGCAACCCACAAACGAAGAGGAGTTCGGAAGAGGCTGGGGAAATCATTCTGAAAGAGTTGCAGTTGTGAAGTAGATGGGATGAATTTGGGAAGGATGGTGTCGTCTTTCCTTGGGACAATTTGCTGATGCTTCAAGGGTGGAGGAAGCGGGGCCCTTGGGCTTCACAGAAATACACCCCCTTTTTTTCTTCCCTGTTCTAATACGTGGTTGGAAGAGCAGTCGGTTCCTTGCTTTTTGTTCTGAGTTTTAAGTCAGAAGAAGCTCCATCTAAAAATAATTTGTCTGTTAAGGTCTGAAAGTAAGGCATCTTATCCTCAAGCTGCTGTTGAAAGAAAAATCTTCATCGGGGTCCAGTCCAAGCCGGGAATAAAGAAAATGGAGACTGCTTTAGAAAGAAGGTTGTAGTTTACTGAAGAGCAGAACTATAACAGCCTGTGGCTCTGGGGCAGCTGACCACATGGTGCTGGGAGTGGTGGGTTTTTATACCTTCTTGGCCTTTTGTGTGGCATGAACTTTGACCTGAGCTTTTGAGCGTGTCCTTTTTGTATTCTGATGATGGTGGGTTAATCCTATTATGTCCTAAAGGTCATGTCCTGCTTCCCTGCAGCTGTGGGCTGATGGCTGTGTACTGTGTTGGATTTTTTGGGGGTGAGGGGTGCTAGTTCTAGCCTATGTCTTTGTCTTTCTAATCTCATCAGCTCCAAGCTTCCTGGCTCCAGTCTTTCTGAAAGGATTATCAGATCAGCATTTCTATAGAGTTGGTTTCTGCTTGGGGCAGAGAGTCTTTGGGGGAACGGGGGGGGGGGTTCTGCCTAAGATTTTCTATTATTTCTTTGGGGAAATATATTCTGCTTTTTTAATGTCCCCCAAACTATTTCCTTCTCTGGGGGGGGATGGGCTGTCTTCCTACACTGCTTTAGATTTTTGTTCTAGTTTCTTTGGGATAAATTTCTCAGTGCATTTTACAGTTTTAGGTAATAGAGGTTGCTTCTGTTGATTCCTTTTTTTCCCATTGCTCATCTTTCCATCTTTCAGCTGCCTGCCCTGGCTGTCTTAACTAGTATTTCTCAACTTTTGGATGATGGCTGGGGAATTCTGGGAACTGAAGTCCACACCTCTTTAAGCTGCCATGGTTGAGCAAATCCTGGTTTAGATTTATCAATATGAAAGAATCTAAAGAGAAAAACTCACTTCCTTTGGGATTCGGTGAGAAGGTGGGTAGCCAGAGAGGCAGTGATGGATGGAGAGAGGAGTTATCCATCTTCCCTGGTGGCCCAGTGGCTAGAATGCAGTACTGCAGGCTGCTTCTGCTGACTGCCAGCAGTTCGGCAGTTCGATCCTGACCAGCTCGAGGTTGACTCAGCCTTCCATCCTCCCGGGGTTGGTAAAATTAGGACCCAGATTATTGGGGGCAAAATGCTGGCTCTGTAATTGTAAAGTACTGTGAAGCGGTATGTAAGTCTAAGTCAGTGGTGACGAACCTATGGCACGCGTGCCAGAGACGGCACTCAGGGCACTCTCTGTGGGCACGCACGCTGTTGCCCCAGCAGAGTTCGCCAGAGTAGCGAGCATGTGGAGTTTGGAAGCGACAGGGCAGGAAGTGAGCGAGCAAGTGGTGTTGGCCCCCAGGGATAACCCGGAGATGGCGAGGGACTGGCCCCTGCTGCCCTGGCCCCTGCTACGCTCACCTAGTCTGCCATGACCACCGCAGCCACGCCCACCCAGTGGGCCATGCCCCCCACACCCCCTTGAGGGCACCGCAATACTGATGCAGCCCTGGCACTTTGCGATAAATAAGTGGGTTTTGGGTTGCAGTTTGGGCACTCGGTCTCTAAAAGGTTCGCCATCACTGGTCTAAGTGGTATTGTTATTGCTATTGATCTTCCTTTTCTCCTTCCTTCCTTCCTTCTTTCCATCCATCCATGGTGTGCAGTGGTTAGAATGCAGTATTGCAGACTAATTCTGCCGACTGCCAGCAGTTCGATGTTGACTGGCTCAAGGTTGACTCAGCCTTCCATCCTTCCGAGGTCGGTAAAATGAGGACCCAGATGGTTGGGGGCAACATGCTGACTCTGTAAACTGCTTAGAGAGGGCAGTAAAGCACTGTGTGAAGTGGTGTGTAAGTCTTAAGTGCTATTGCTATTCCCATCCTACAGCAGCCTCCCAGCCTACTCCTGCTTTCTAGTCTGGAAAAGGTTTCCTTCTGAAGTCTCCCTTTGGGATTGTATGGGAGGAGAGAAGCCCGCAGGCAACAGCAAGAGGAGCATGTAATGAAAGATAAGGGGGTTGGACATGTTCCTTGCTTGCCTTATTATATATTCTACCTGCAATACATTTGCTGGATTTTTGTTTCAGAAACAAATTATCTTTAAAAAAAACAAAACTGAAAGGGAACAGGTTGACAGAAATGCTGGAGACTTTTATTGGCCTGCTTTTAAGGTGATTTTATAAAATTATATTAAAGAGTGAACCTCAGTGTCTGAACCGGCCCAAACTCAAGGTGATGGGGATGTGGAAATGATTGGGAAGGGGGTGGAATTTGGTGCACTTAATTTGACAAAGTGACAACCAAGGGCTCGTGATAATGATGTGCAGATAACGAAATGGCCTGCAGAACAAAATCCAGTGACCTGATTTTCTTTAAAAAGCAGATTCAGGGTAAATATTAGGAGGACTTTCCTGTTGAATACTGGAAGAAGTTAGAACCATGGTGGATTCCCTGTCGTTGGAGATTTTCCACAACTATACTGTGGTGGTTATCAGGCCGCAGGGTACAGTTAGGATATACAGTGTAGAGTAATAATAGGGCCGGAAGGGGCCATGGAGAGTTGGATATAGAATTCCAAGTATGGTCTCACCAGTGCAGTATAAAATGGTATAAAGTGGTATTAGGACAATATTACAGCATCAGCCATTTAAAGCCCAACCCAAGTGCTTTCCAGCTCTACAGTTGAGATGGAATGGAATGCAATGGAATGCAATGGAATATGGAATGTGGAATGGAATATGGAAAATGGAATGGAATGGAATGGAATATGGAAAATGAAATGGAAAATGGAATATGGAATATGGAATGGAATATGGAATATGGAATGGAAAATGGAATGGAATATGGAAAATGGAATAGAAAATGGAAAATGGAATGGAATATGAAATATGGAATATGGAATATGGAAAATGGAATGGAATGGAATATGGGAGAATAGAATAGAATAGAATAGAATAGAATAGAATAGAATAGAATAGAATAGAATAGAATAGAATAGAATAGAATCTTTATATAGAATAGAATAGAATAGAATAGAATAGAATAGAATAGAATAGAATAGAATAGAATAGAATAGAACTGATGGCAAACCCTTTAGAGTCTCAGTGCCCAAAACCTGCCCCCGCCCTGCCCGTCCCACTCTGCCCCAGCCCCCACCCCACCCACCCAGCCACCCACCGCCTCCATGGCCCACTGCAGATTGCCCGGGCAGCCCAGCAGCGCCATGACAGCCATGCCATTTGTCCGCATCCCACAGCATCAGCTGCGTGCGATGGGGCATGAGGGCGGAGTCTTATCTCCGCTGCCCGGCCGCCATGTCCTTGACTGTGCTGCTCCGTGCGGGCCGCGCTTGGGGGCGAATCTCCAGGGGGGCTGCTGGTGAGGAGGGGGCTGCGGGGGGGGGAGCAGGGCTGGGGCAACAGCACACATGCCCACAGAGAGGGCTCTGAGTGCCACCTTTGGCACGCGTGCCATAGGTTTTCCACCACTGGAATAGAATATGGAATAAGAATGGAATAAGAATAGAATAAGAATAAGAATAGAATAGAATAGAATAGAATAGAATAGAATAGAATAGAATAGAATAGAATAGAATAGAATATGGAATTATAATAGAATAGAATATGGAATTATAATAGAATAGAATAGAATAGAATAGAGTAGAATAGAATAGAATAGAATAGAATAGAATAGAATAGAATAGAATAGAATAGAATAGAATAGAAGAGAATAGAATAGAATATGGAATGGAATGGAATAGAATATGGAATTAGAATAGAATAGAATATGGAATTATAACAGAATAGACTATAGAATAGAATATGGAATTATAATAGAATAGAATATGGAATTATAACAGAATAGAATATAGAATAGAATATAGAATAGAATATAGAATAGAATAGAATAGAACAGAACAGAACAGAACAGAACCTTGGAGGTCTTCTAGTCCATATATATAGGGAAACAGATTAATCTGGAAAAGGTCTACTTTACAGGAGGAACCACTGTAATATTTGCAAAAAAAAAAAAAGAGAGAGATTTCAGCTAAAAGCCATTTTGGGTGTATTTTTCAGCACTGTTCTGCTGCTTTGGTCCTCCTGGTTTTCCCCACTTCCCATAAAAATAATTCTCTCATCCAGC
This sequence comes from Protobothrops mucrosquamatus, assembly GCF_001527695.2. NCBI lineage: Eukaryota > Metazoa > Chordata > Lepidosauria > Squamata > Viperidae > Protobothrops > Protobothrops mucrosquamatus. Next base: position 6,132 of record NW_015392048.1, on the reverse strand, counting down.
AGCCTCTTCCTCTCCGGGAAGACTTCAGACAGATTGCCAAATGCACTTGCTGGTGAATAAATGATGAAATTGCATCCCCTGAAATAGGGAGTCTTTCAGGCAGCAGATCAAAAAGGAAATTAAAACCTCTTTGGTGTAATTTCCAGGATAATTATTTAGTTCATTTTATCTCTCCTTCCCCCCCCCCCATTTTTTTGTGCATCCTTTCTGTCAGTGCAAAAGGTTTGGCAAAGATTTTGACTTTGGGGGAGGAGAAGAAAGAAAGATTCCAGACAGTAATTCCTTGGAAGTGTGTATGTGGCAGATGCTGTTGTCTTTTTGACTTTTAAACCCTTAAATCAGGTTCACAAGATGTTCTTCTTACTCCACGGCACTTGCACCTTAGTTGAGCATTAAGCCAGTCAGTTCTCGTTCCTTAGGATTCTAGCAGCATATCGTCTTGTGCACTGGAGCAAAAAATAGCAATTTGGGGGACACAGGTAGCCCTCGACGTACGACCACAGTCGAGCCCCAAATTTACGTTGCTAAGCGAGACATATTTGTTAAGTGAATTAAATCCCTTCCAGAAATGTACAGACGAGGAAGCAAGGATGAGATAGGCTCGTGTGGATATTTTTAACGCAAGGATAAAGTAGAGAATCTTAAAAGCTGAAAGGGGAATCTTCAGCCCAGTTTTATTAGTGAGTTCATTAAGGCAGAGTGGAGTCTCTGAATGGTTTGGATCCCTTCCTCCCAGGCATCTACTGAGCTGCCACTTAGGATGCAAGCTACTAAACAAACCTTTCTTCTACTTTTGCGCTGCTTACGTCTAGCGTTCCTCTAATTACTTCTTCAGCCTCCTCAGAATCCCTCATCAGACGATTACTGAGATAGGGATGGCTTTGGAAACCTGCTTTTCTAAACAATGTTCTTGAAATGGGAATAGAAGCAAAAGAAGGAAGCTGAATTTGGGACACAGTGATGGGAAAACTCACAGATGAAGCCTAAAGGCAGTAGAGTTGGTGCAGGCAGAGTTACTTCTTTGTAACTCTTCCTGCAAAACCACCTGAAGTATTATTGCAGTACCGCTTTATAAAGCCTTCCTAAGGCCACACCTGGAATATGGCGTCTATTCTATTCTATTCTATTCTATTCTTTGGTCACTGCATTACAAAAAAGATATTCAGACTTTGGAAAAAGTGCAAAGAAGAGCAACTATGATGACTAAAGGCCTGGAGACAAAAACATATGAAGAACGGCTATGGGACTTGGGTTTGGCTAGTCTAAAGAAAAGAAGAAACAGGGGCGACGTGATAGCAGTATTCCAGCATTTGAGGGGCTGCCACAAAGAAGAGGCTGTCAAATTATTCTCCAAAGCACCAGAGTGCAGGACAAGAAATGATGGATGGAAACTGACCAAAGAGAGAAGCAACCTGGAATTAAGGAGAAAGTTCCAAACAGTGAGGACAATTAACCAGTGGAACAGCTTGCCTCCAGAAGCTTGTAGGTGCTCCATCACTGGAGATTTTTAAGAAGAGACTGGACAGTCGCTTGTCTGAGATGTTATAGGTTCTCCAGCTTGAGCAGGGGGCTGGATAGAAGACCTCCAAGGTCCCTTCCAGATTCTAATCTATTCTATTCTGTTCTGTTCTGTTCTGTTCTGTTCTGTTCTGTTCTATTCTATTCTTATTCCATATTCTATCCCACTCCACTCCACTCCACTCCATTCCATTCCATTCCTCTATTCTATTCTATTCTATTCTATTCTATTCTATTCTATTCTATTCTATTCTATTCTATTCTATTCCATTCCATTCCATTCCATTCCATTCTATTATTCTATTCTGTTCTGTTCTGTTCTGTTCTATTCTATTCTATTCTATTCTATTCTATTCTATTCTGTTCTATTCTATTCTATTCTATTCTTCATTCCTCCATTTTATTCTATTCTATTCTATTCTATTCTATTCTATTCTATTCTATTCTATTCTATTCCATTCTATTATTCTATTCTGTTCTGTTCTGTTCTGTTCTGTTCTATTCTATTCTATTCTATTCTATTCTATTCTATTCTATTCTATTCCATTCCATTCCATTCCATTCCATTCCATTCTATTCTATTCTATTCTATTCTATTCTATTCTTCATTCCTCCATTCTATTCTATTCTATTCTATTCTATTCTATTCTATTCTATTCTATTCTATTCTATTCTATTCAGATTAGTCCTGAACTGCATGCATTTCTGGAAATCCCACATCTGATACTTTCCTGCTAAGATGCCTTGTCCTTCATGGTATGTAACAGCCAGCAAGTGACTTGGTGTTCAAGGGACTAGCCCTCACTGAAATTTTATCATGATTCCAAAGCACAAAGGGCGAAGAAAAAATGGTAATGCAAGTATGAACTTAAAAGAACAAATGTTAGCACTTAACAAAAGGGGAAAAAATTCTAATGCATTCTCTTAACAGAGCCTGCTCGAGAGTAATTACTGCCATTGTTCTTTTTCTCAGTGGGAGCAAATAGAGACTTATCTTTATTCCTATTATTTCCCCCTATATCAGAACATTTCCCACTTTCTCTCCTGTAGGAAAGAAGTTAACCCCTGACTGGGAGTCAGTCAGACCAAGGAGGCGTATGATATTTCTGGATAAGCTCATTTAATTTTCTAGATAGAGCATCCTTGATGGTTGTTTTTGTTGTTAGTTGCAAAGTCGTGTCCGACCCATCGCGACCCCATGGACAACGTTCCTCCAGGCCTTCCCATCCTCTACCATCTTCTGGAGTCCCTTTAAGCTCACGCCTGCTGCTTCAGTGACTCCATCCAGCCACCTCATTCTCTGCCGTCCCCTTCTTCTCTTGCCCGCCATCTTTCCCAGCATCAGGCTCTTCTCCAGGGAGTCCTTCCTTCTCATTAGGTGGCCAAAGGACTTGAGTGTCAACTTCAGGATCTGGCCTTCTAAAGAGCAGTCGGAGTTGATCTCCTCTAGGACTGACCGGTTGGATCATCTTGCAGTCCAGGGGACTCTCAGGAGTCTTCTCCAGCACCAGAGTTCAAAGGCCTCCATTCTTTGGTGCTCAGCCTTTCTTATGGTCCAACTTTCACATCCACACATTGCAACGGGAAAAACCATGGAAAAACCTTGATGGTAGGTCAAAAAAAAAAGGCAAGACGGCAGCTGCAACTGCACAGTCAAAGCCCCATCTCGCCTTTACATGCAGTGGATGTGTAGGTCATGCAAAAAAAGGTGCAGCTTCATTAAAACCGTTGTAGCCACCCTGTTGGTTTGTTTTAATTCCCCCCACCTTCCTGGATACCTCCATCCATTCCTCATTGTGATGATGTCAAAATGATGAAAGTTCAACTACGGAGTCTTTCATACTTGAATTGTGCGCAAACATCTTAGACAAATTCAAATAAGGGTCATAGAAACATAGTAACATGGAATCCTGGGGCTGGAAGGGACCTTGGAGGTCTTCTAGTCCAGCCCTCTGTTCAAGCAGGAGACCCCATACCATTCCAGACAAGTGGCTGCCCAGTCTCTTCTTGAAAACCTCCAGTGATGGAGCATCCATAACTTCTGGAGGCTAGGAGTTAATTATTCTCTCTGTCAAGAAATTTATCCTTGGTTCTAGGTTGGATCTTCCTCTGACTAGTTTCCACCGCTTCTTGTGCTGCCCTCAGGTGCTTTGGAGAATAAATCAATGCCGTCTTCTGTATGACAGCCTTTCAAGTATTGGAAGACCCTAATCCTTCCCTTTTTTAGGCTGGGCATACCTAGTTCCCTCAGTACACTGCTTAGAGAGGGTTGTAAAGCAGTATATAATCTTAGTGCTATTGCTCTTCCTTTTCCCCTTCTTTCCTTCTTTCCTTCCTTCCTTCCTTCCTTCCTTCCATCCATCCATCCATCCATCCATCCATCCATGGTATGCAGTGGTTAGAATGCAGCATTGCAGGCTAATTCTGCTGACTGCCAACTGCCAGCAGTTCGATTCTGACCAGCTCTGATTCAGCCTTCCATCCTGTCAAGGACAGTAAAATGAGGATCCAGATTGTTGGGGACAATAGGCTGACTCTGTAAACCGCTTAGAGAGGGCTGTAAAGCACTGTGAAGCGGTATATAAGTCTAAGGGCTATTGCTAGTGCTGTTGCTATTACTCTAGAAATGGCACGTTGGTTTGTCCCAGAGTATTTTCCACATGGCGTGTTTCTCCATTTTACTTAAGAAAGACGGCAACATCTCTAATTTGTGGTTAATGATCAGGAACCGACATCTTTAGGGTATTTGAATTGCAGGCATTCTCGACTTACGGCTATGATGAGCAAGCTCAATTGCAGTTTTAAGTTCTAACGGTCATAAAACAGGTTGGTCATGTGACTAACCTAATTTTACAACCTCTTTTGCAACTGTCATTAAGAGAATGCGGTGGTCGTAAAATAATCGCTGCGATCATTAAGCAAGCACCACAGTTGAGTGAACCTATGGTTCCCTATAGGTGCAGTTTTGCTGAACCTGGAAGCAAATGCTTGTTTTTGGCAAAACCATGGTTAAAACGCAGGATTTCAGGATGCTTCAAAGGGCTATAAATATGGCCTGGATGCCTTTTGCCTGAAGTTTGGTTGGTGATTGGAGAGGACCACTGTCAGAACTTTGAGTTCAGATCATAAGTAGGCCCCAGTTAAATCTGTCGTAACTTCAAACATTTGCTAAGGGACTGGTTGTAAGTCAAGGAAAACCTGCCAAAATGTTTTTCAGAGACGTCCCTGTTCTATCAAAGGAATATTTGAGTCCCATCACCCCTTCAGTTGACCTGGGCGTCCTTGACTCTGGTGCCAGTTGTGACCCAGAGAGAATAGAATGGGATTCTTTATTGGCCAAGTGTGATTGCACACACAAGGAATTTATCTCCGGTGCAGAAGCTCTCAGTGTACATCCATGCAACCAAGGATAAACCATGATCATAACCATAAAATGCAATCATCATAAATCATAAGGTACTGCACTCGGTGATAGTCGCAGGATACCAAATAAAAGCCATCAACGTAGATCATAAGATCCAAACAACAAAGTGATAGTCATTAAGAAGCTAAGGAAATAGGTAAGAGGAAAGATGAGAAAGATAATAGTAATATAGCCCTGCTGCGTGGTTTGACATCCATGGCGTAAGAAACTATTGTGGGAATTAGTTGTTTAGCAGAGTGATGGCATGGGGAGCGAGGGGGAAACTGCCCCAGTGTCTAGTTGTTTTGGCGTGCAATGCCCTATAGCAGAGGTCCCCAACCTATGGGCCATGACCCACTACGGTTTGTGGCCTCTTGGCCACCAGGCCATGTAAGTGGCTGGCAAATGCATGCACTTGTGCACACACACTTGCCCTCCCTCACACCGGTGCTAGCCTTGGCACGACCCTTGGTGTGAGTCTCTCTCTGGCGCTAGCCTCAGCGCGATCCTCGCACCAATGCTAGCAGCCTCATTTATGGAGCATGCATGCTCGCAGCCCTGTTCATGCATACGTGCATGCAGGTACATTTGGGGGTGTGCACATGTGCATGTAAGGGTGTCTGCCCCTCCCTTTCTCACCGAGCCACCAACCCCAAAAGGTTGGTGACTCCTTCCCTGTAGTGTCGTCTTGAGGGTGTCATGGTTCCGACAGATGAAACTCTTCAAAGAACTTTGAGGCATTATTTACCTTAAAGAATCTTTATTCGAGCAGCATAGCTTCGGCACGTACATAGTCGAAGCCAAAACGCTGCTAACATTGGATGTTCTTGCTTTGACAGAGGGAAGAAATTGAATCAATTTATGTCCCGGATGCGAGGGGTCTGTAGATGTTTGCTCAACCCTACTCCTGACCCTCACAATATACAGGCCCTCAATGGAAGGCAGGCTGATTGCGATTGTTTTTTCTGCAGTCCTAACTATCGGTTGAAATCTGTGTCCTGTCCTGTTGGGTTGCTGTGCCAAACCAGACAGTTCTTGAGGTGCAAATGAGAGACTGAAGAATTCCTCCGTAGAACAACTGTCTCAACAGATCCTCAGGCAATCGGAGCTTTCTGAGTTGGCGCAGGAAAAGCATCCTTCGTTGTATCTTTTTTGATGATGGATGGTTCTAATGTTAGGTGTTCGTTTCAATTCCTGGGAGATTATCGAAC
>NW_015392047.1:19377-20713 GCF_001527695.2 Protobothrops mucrosquamatus | reverse complement strand
AAAAAAAATGAAAAGGCATTAACACAAGAGGAATGGACAGGAATAAAAAAAATAGGCAGATACTGAAAATAAACTATGAAATTAATATAATAAATTAACAACTGCCTGTACTAAATCTCTCTTCTGCTGTTTCATATACAAGATGGTTAGAGTCAAAGGAAATTAATTAGCTAATTAAGATAATATTGTTTCCAGTAGGTCTGCAATGTTCTGTGTATTTTTGATTAAGACATATTGAAAATGTAGATTATGGATATTCAGTTCTCTGCTCTTTTTATCTTTTGCCTCTTGTTCATTTCTCTTCTTTCCTGCTTTTTGTCTGCCTTTTCTCCTGTCTTTGCCAGTAATGTTTTGATGTTGTTTGGTGTAAAACATCAAGCTATTGTATATTTGCTGACTGAATTGAGTGTGGTCTCTGTGCTTGCTCTGATCTGGATGTAGGGACTATGCTGAGTGTAAATTAAACTGGAGATTACAACAATTTTCCAAAACTATTGGGAAATAGCAGGAACAGAGAGAACAAATATTTGCTAGAGTTATTTGAACACTTTGAGCCAACACAGTTCAATCTCTCTCTGTCTCTGTCTGTCCCTGTCCCTATCCCTATCCCTATCCCTATCCCTGTCCCTCTCTCTCTCTGTCTCTCTCTGTCTCTCTCTGTCTCTCTGTCTCTCTGTCTCTGTCTCTGTCTCTGTCTCTGTCTCTGTCTCTGTCTCTGTCTCTGTCTCTGTCTCTGTCTCTGTCTCTCTCTCTCTCTCTCTCTCTCTCTCTCTCTCTCTGTGTGTGTGTGTGTGTATATATATACACATCTATAACAATAGTTCAACATCCAAAATATCTCATGAGAAGTAACTCATATTCAACATAATATTGCATGGTGGAAATAAATTTAGAGAAGATGATCTTATCAATTAGCAACAAAAGACAGAGTTGTTATATGAGCAATTATTTTACTAGAGGCATATTAAACAGAGATCTGCATAAGGGTAGATGACCATCATTAGTCAGTCACTGCTGTTGACACAGAGCTCACTATAATTGGCTGTCTCCTCCAGATAATTAATGCACCCAATTAAGAGAGAAACTGCATCTAGTTCTTTAAGTGAGATGAAAGATATATATTTCTTTTCTAGGAGGTTAATAAAGGATTCCACTATTAATGTATTTAATATAATCTGGCCGAAATCTTTAGGTTTAATTAAGCACGCAACTATTTGTGTTCATATTATTTATCATATAGGAATAAAGGAAATAGTCTGCAAAATAATTTCCCATTGGTTCCATTTTATAAAGAATTTATAACATGGGGGCTGCTTTGTGTTTTCTAAGCCATTGG
>NW_015392047.1:0-16321 GCF_001527695.2 Protobothrops mucrosquamatus | reverse complement strand
AAGGTTTTTAGAGTTTGTGTGGCAAGTTTATTTCATTGTTTACTGTTTAAGAAACATGCCATGTTCACTCAATATGGGCATGGCGAAATTGATCATGACAGCTGCAGTGCTGGAATCATATTGCTAATATTTTTCCTCAAATAGTTTTAAGTGCGGTAGCTGTTTGATTTTATCTTCTTTATATTACTGTTAGTGATATAAATCATTGGCTACTATGATCATCTGACATTGAGTTTTATTTGGTTCCAAAAGGAACAAGAACTGGAGAAACAAATACAAATTAACCAAAGGTGGTAAGAAAAAACCCTTGCATTAATAGTTTTACTTCTATTTTTTTTTCAAAAAAACCCACAAGGGATTAATTTTTCCATCACTTAAAAATCTATACTGAATGCATCATGGATGTCAAACATGTTAAATAAGAGCCAAAATAAACTAAGCACTTAGTGGTCTAGTAAGGTCTGCAGAGAATTAGGCTTTTCTGAGAATTTAAACAATGGTTCCCCTCAGCCCCCCCAAATCCCAATTTTATTTTCTTGCTTGCTCTTACTTATTTTGTTTCTGGCAGAGCTGATACCAGTAAAATTCATGCATGCATGAATTGGAAGGGTGGAAAAGAATGCAATAGAACATTTATATATGCTTATTCCCTGCCCAACTCTATGGAAAGAAGCAGAATAGCCCAAAAGCAGGTGTTTTTTCTCTCGCATAGGATAAAAGATGTGGGTATGGAAACTAATCTCATTGTAAGCAGTCAATACAGAGTTAGAAACATTAATTTTTCACTCCATTGCTGTTTTGCCTAACATTCCTCTATTAGTAAAAGGAAGGGAGTTTAATCCCCTCAAAATAAATAGCTTTTTAAAATGAATACAATGTATTGTTCCCATGCTCCAGTCTATCATAGCAAATGTATTTTCAACTTAAGGTTAGGGCAAGACTTTAGGTCAGAAATCCAGGGCTCCATTCAGTTGTATGAGCAAGAAAGTTTCTATTATTTTTTCGCAGTTCAGTCTCCTGTATATTACATTTGATATACCATATAAAAATTATTCTGGATTTTCATATGGTAAATTATATATTTCTTTAAAAATGGTACAAGGGATTGTTCAGCACAAAAGAACAATTTCGGGGCCAGGAATAGACTTAAAAGCATATAAAATAGCTTAATACTGAGTGACACTTGGTTTTTCACTGGCAGTGGATCTCCTGAGTCTGAAACAAAATTTTTTTCATTTCTCTGCCCTGAATTGCTTTTAAAAGACAAGAACTAAACTTGGGACTTTTCAGACAAAGATGGATTCTACTATCTTGGAGACGTAAACCCAATGATTAAAAAGAGGATGTGGTTCTTCTCCAAGGAAAATGAGACATTTTGGTTTTGTCCTTTGGAGACTGAGATGCCAAAATTAGGGCCAGCTTTCAAAAAACTGAAAAACCATTTATGATTTCTTTAATATACTCAGAGTGAGTGTGGAGTGCTTCATTGATTTCTCTCATTCACTCACATAATTTTTGATGTAGGCTACAAGTAGTATATTTTACAGAGTGGATTACCTGGTCAAAATCATCAAATGTTTTCGAGTTAGAGAGAAAGGAATGTGATATGTAACATTGAATATATACTAGTAAGAAGAAGACTATTGAGTGATTAATTAACATATTGTTTATGATAATTAATTATTATTCATTGTTTTTTTAAATACATGAATCCAGACAACATGCTGTTTGCATATATACACAGTGTTGGAGCACTCACAACTCCTGGAGGCAAGTTGTCCCATGGATTAATTGTTCTCAGGAAATTTCTCCTTAGTTCTAGGTTGGTTCTCTCCTTGATTAGTTTCCATCCATTGCTTCTTATCCTGCCTTCAGGTGCTTTGGAGAATAACTTGACTCCCTCTTCTTTGTGGCAGCCCCTGAGATATTGGAATGCTGTTATCATGTCACCCCTAGTCCTTCTTTTCATTAAACTAGACATACCTAATTCTTGCAACCATTCTTTGTATGTTTTAGCCTCCAGTCCTCTAATTATCTTTGTTGTTCTTCTCACTGATACCTCACTGATTTCTTCAATAGCATTATAGGAAAATATGGTTGTCCTAAATAAGCCAAAGTAAGTGAGCTATGATTTCATTTTTCTTCTCCAGATTTTCCAGTGCTGAGTCTATCTATCTTCTCCTTAATGGGGACACCAAAGCAGATACCAATTTTCTTTTGGCATACTGGGTTCTTCATATATTAAGCTACTTAAGGTGTCTTAAAAGTGTCTATGAGGAGAATCTCACTGTAAGCATTAGTAATACAAACTTTAAGTTGTAAAACTTGCTTTCTCTTTCAACGTATGTTTTTCAATTTAAAATACAGTGCAAAAATTAAATAAAATGCAAAAGTATAGTATAAAAAGAAATCTGACAGGTATGAACTATTAGCTCCACAGGTGAAGAGTTCAATTAGCTGTTTTATTGCTCAAACCCATAAACAGGAATCTCCTTAGACTGACACTTTGCACCTGGGTAAGACTAGATACATTTCAACCGCATTCAAGGGGAGTCAGATTTTACTCTCTTGTGCCCACTTTTGTAGGGATTCCAGTCTAATTTACTATTTGACTCCTTCCCCTGGTCTGACCATCTCTCTAACAGGTCCCTGGGAAAAAAATCTGTCCATTTCCATATGAAAGTTAGGGAACATTTAAAAACCCAAGGAAAGAAAACCTGGAAATCAATTCTCACAAAGCAAATCTTTAGCATTTTTAGCTGGAACTTGAATGTACAACTCCAATAAATTAAGGAGTTCCGTCGTAATTTTGAATGGTCACTAAGTTACCGGTCATAAGTTGAGGACTTCCTGTATTGCTTTGGAACCTACTTGGGGAGATATTCAGGTAGATGAAGACCTCACTTTGCCCTGAAATATATTTTTCAGGAAACTCATTTGCCCTACATATCTAATTCAAATTTAGCTCCATGTATAGTATCTTTCACACAGAAAGGACTCCCCTTGAAATACAATCGAATCATTTTTGAAGAAAATATAGAATATAATTATGGACACTGAGAATTAGAAAGGAAATGCAAACCCTTGGCAGAATGCTTAGGAACATAGGAAGTTTATTTCTTGAAAAGGCCTCATGGTATAACATATAACATGTTGTATAACATGGACCAGGGTTTCTACCACTGACATAGAATGAATGCTTCTATATATATAGCTAACTGTTATTGTGTTTAAAAAAAATCAGAAATATTAGCAGTGTTAAATGTCCTTGAAACTGCAATCCAAGAAGGAGAACAAATAGTTGCTATGGTTACTGATAGTGAATATACTTAAGGCATACAGCATTACAAGAAACACTGAGTGAAAGATAATTGGCATAATGCTTTAAAAAATTACAACATGTGGAAACATATTTATAAACTGTGGAAGAAAATCGAAGGTTGTCTTTATCACGCAAAAGAACAAGACTGAATTAGTAAGCAAAGAGTATCTGCAGAATCCCCCACAAGAATGGTAGCTGCATTCTTTACAAAAATTGTCTAAGATCTCTAGATGGGAAGAACAAGTTACTTTTGATAGCCAACACGACACATGAGAGTGTTGATAAAATACCAAAGTATACCTGAGCAACATGAAATGGTCAACAAATTCCTTGTGGAAAATTTTTCTACCTGCTAAATACATAAGAGGGATGATGTAAAGACTAAACTTCTTTTCTATAGTCAAAGATGAAATGATTAATGACGCAAAGTGTATATGGACTGCCTTAAATGGTTGCTTGCTTCTTAAGAAGAAATTACTCATCCTATGATTGTTACTGATGGATTTAGTAATTTGATCAAGACTTGTGTACCAAGCAAAATAGTTCAGTGGTTATGCTTAAAGATCATATCAAAATATAATGTGTAGATATGGTTTGCCTCATGAGCTGATATAGGTATAATGTTCTGAAAACCTGGGAAACATATGTCATACTTTGGATATTCCTTGGAAAGCCTTCAGAATTCCAGAGAAATGTGTGTATGAATGTATAAACTAAACTGCTTTAAACTCTGACATGAACAACAACAACAAAGTCTGTATGATTTTTTTTAAAATTTCCTGTGCACTTCAGGATACAATGACAAAGCAGGGGAAAAGATTCAAGAACAATTTATCCAAAATGTACAGGAAATAAAAAGTCAGAGCAAAAAGCAAGTTGAACTAACTCAAAAGGCAAATCCCCAACAATCTTTACATTAGAATTCAGAGAGCCAGTTTGCCTATCGATTTAGGCACCAGGTTAGAAAGTGGAAGATTGTGAGTTCTAGTCCTGCCTTAGTCATGGAAGCTGGGTGACTTTGGGCCAGTCACTTTCTCTCAGTCCAACCCACTTCACAGGATGGTTGTTGGGAGGAAAATAGGAGGTGGAAGGAGTATTAGGTATGTTTGTTGCCTTGGGTTGTTTATAAAAAGTAATAAAGGCAGGCTATATATAAAATAAATAAATATTTATTTATTTCAGTATATATATACACACACAACATACATATCCCCCCATGCAAATACAAACATTTATGTGCACATTTTGTTTTCTGATACAGAAGAGGCTACAAATACAAAAGCAAAAAGTACAGTGTAGAATCCTCATATGTAGGGGAGAAAGGATTGGCTGACTTGTTTCCTTGCCAAATCAATGAAAGATTTCCACCCACTAGCAATTTTCTTACTTGGTGCATACAATAACTCTCAGAGAATAATGCATAGCTTTCTCTGTTACATATATAAATTGTCTCTGATCTGTCAGTAATCTGGTTTTCCTAGAACTGCTTATGTAAAGATTTTATAAAAGATTACCACTGGATAGCATATTTTACATTGAACTCATTATAAAGTGACATCTATTGCTTTCTATTTATTTTATGGTGTTTTAAAGCATGTTATGCACTGCCACATGGTCGTAAAAGGATCACAAAGTGGCTTACTATAAAAGTGACATAAAGCAGTACCATATGGACACAAACAACTCCCAGTTAAAATACAATAATTAAAGCTGCAAAGCATCAGAGAAAGAAAAGATTAAAACTCTAAGTTAACTTTCAGAAAACATTTTGATTTCTCTAAAGAAGAAGAGGTGCGCAGAATCAGATTAAATCCCTAACTAGAATTTTTGAATTTGAACTTTATCTGATTCTGGTAGTTGGTTTGCTTCTCATGTCTTATTTAGCATCATGAGTATGTAAGTCCACAGCATATACCTCCTGATTGGGCCAAAAGGATATTGGTTTGTAACATAGTCCCTTAATGAGAGGTTGCAGCTTGCATACACTAGCATGAAGTTGCTTAGGTAAAATTGACCTTTGGTTGTGCTTATGCATTATGCTGACAAATTTGGAATGTAAGAAGAGTAAGAGTAAGGAGCATGCACTGCTGACTGCAATGAAAAATAGAAAAACAGATATTTATTTGCAAAGCAAAGGGAATGGGGGAGGATGGGGTAGATATAAATGAAAGTGGTTTGATTTTATTGAGTGGAGTTGATGAATGCATGCAAGAAAAGGAAGGTAGAGGTTTAACTATGGATAGAAAAGCAAAATGAATGTTAGAAAGTATAAACTGATATAACCTACATACAACCTATATGTTGGCAATAATTGCAAGTCATATTCCAGTGAAATATGATAATGAAAAAAAACAGAGATGGGTTTAAAAAAACCTGCAACTTTATGATTATGATAGCAATAGCACTTAGACTTATATACTGCATCACAGTGCTTTACAGCCCTCTCTAAGCGATTTACAGAGTCAGCATATTGCACCCAACAATCTGGGTCCTCATTTTACCAACCTCGGAAGGATGGAAGGCTGAGTCAACCTTGAGCCATTTAGAATCGAACTCCTCTAGTGAGCAGTGAGTTAGCAGTGATCAAAATGATTGTGCTAGGTAATATTAATAAATGGGTCAGAATGAGATGAGAAAGTTAAAAAAAAAGAGAACTGGACCATTTGGAGATCCAAGAATGAAGGAGAATAATTACAGATAGATACCTGCTTAGCAAAAAGTCTGTCTTGAGAAAAGAAGTTAAAGGTGGCAAGAATGAATGAAAAAAACCACAGATGGGTAAGTTTGTTAAGTGTGCATAAGAACATGTTTGTCAAAGTTCTAACTGAAATATAAGACAGATGACAAATCTGAGAAGTGCCATGTGGCTTTATGCTAGCCAGCTGCACTTCAGAATAGAATTGAAATTGTATGAATATGAGAAAGAAAGTATTGCACATTTAGTGATTTAGAGAAAGTGTACAATATAGTGAATAAGCAATTTTGTATGACAATTAATATTTCAAGAGCAAGTTAGCTATATGTGACAGAGAAAAAGTAATGATTAACTACAGGTTATACAACAATAGTTAAAAACTAGAGCAAGCAAATGAATTTGTATATTTTGATGCTGTTAAGCTGCACTCCCTCAAGTACAGGTAGTCCTCAACTTATGACCACAATACAGCCCAAAATTTCTGTTGCTAAGTGAAACATTTGTTAAGTGAATTTTGCCCCATTTTACAACTTTTCTTCCCACAGTTGTTAAGTGAATCACTGCAGCTGTTAAGTTAGTAACACTGTTGTTAAGTGAATGGCTTCCCCACTGATTTTGCTTGTCAGAAGGTCGCAAAAGGTGACTCCAGGGCACTGTAACCATCATAAACATGAGTCAGTTACCAAGCGTCTGAATTTGATCACAGGATCATGGAGGATGATGCAATGATCTTAAGTGTGAAAAACTGTCACAAGTCCTTTTTTCAGTGCTGTTGTGACTCCAAACAGTCACAAAATGAATTGTTGTAAGTTAAAGACTACCTATATAACCAAAGTCTTTGCTAAACTCTCCTCAAAATCCACCAAGATAAGCAATATTAAAAAAAGAAAAAAAGAAGTCACAACCAACAGAATTTTAGGAATTAGCTTTTTTTATAGAGAAATGGTTCAAACCTTCTTACCCTTTAATTCCTACCCTATTTAATGGATTAGTTGGCCACCTCTTTGGAATGGGCTGGCTTGTTTCCATATGATCTTTATGTTTGTAATAGTCAGATTTCTTCTTTTAGTGAACAGTGTGAGAACTAAATCTCACAAGTGGAATGTTTATAAAAAAATAGAGAAATGGATGGAGAAATTTTAAGATGTGTAAATGATATTAAAAAGATACTGAGAAGTATGTCATCTGTGGTGTTGAAGAAATGAAAGTTTGTCAAGAGAAGAAAAATGTCTGCCTAGAAGAGAATGCTTCTGGTCATGTTATTATAAGAAAATGAGAATTGGTGAAATGAGAAGAACCCTAAGTAAATCAACTAAATGTAATGGGAATGGGGTAATTAAGAAGTAATGGTGATAAACAAGAAAGATGAAGCCAAGGATGAATTTGTTTATTTATCAAATTTGTTTGCTGTCCATCTCACAGTTCATGCAGCTCTATTATTATTATTATTATTATTATTATTATTATTATTATTATTATTATTATTATTATTATTATTATTATTATTATTATTATTATTATTATTATTATTATTATTATTATTATTATTATTATTATTATCAAAAATTCCATTTTTGTATTGAACAAGCATTAGAATATAATAATCATCACATTCATAATAATCTTATCAAAATATAATCATGTACTAGGAAGTAGCAATCATATTATTAAAAATAGTATTTCCCACATTAACATTAATTATATAATGATCAAAATATTTGCTAATCCGGCAACTCTGAGTAGAGCAGGCATGGAATGATTGGACTGAATACAAAATAAGATAAGATAACCTTTATTGTCATTTTTTTACTGTGGGCACAAGGGCACACATCAAAAATGAAATTTAGTTGCCCGCTCTCAAAGTGAAACACATACATGACACACACCTAAACATACTATATACAACATATGTATAGACCCACACCCCTAAATATACATAACAAATAAATATTAAATACTGTCCATCTTGAATATATAACGGAAGGAGGAAGCTTGAGAGTTCACAAGGTTAATGCTGTATGGAATGAAACTATGGCTGAATCTGGATGTTCTGCTTCGGATAAGAGAGTGTTTGGTATGAAATAAGGATACTGAAGTTAATAATAATAATAATAATAGTAGTAGTAGTAGTAGTAGTAGTAAAGTTGGAAGGGACCTTGGAGGTCATCTAGTCCAACCCCTTGCTCAGGCAGGAAACCCTATACCATTTTGGACAAATGGCTGTCCAGTCTTTTCTTAAAAACTTCCAGTGTTGGAGCATTCACCGCTTCTGGAGGCAGGTTGTTCCACTGGTTAATTGTTCTAACTGTCAGGAAGTTTCTCCTTAGTTCTAGGTTGCTTCTCTCCTTGCTTAGTTTCCACCCGTTAAGTTAAGTCATAAAGAGACTGAATGAGGATTTAAGCCAAAAGTAGGGTACAAAGAAATAATATGTGAATTGAAAAGAGAAGATTGAGAAAATATTGGCTTTACCGAATTGATAATACCCTTAAAAAGAAAGAACAAAAGGAGCTGGAGTGGCACAGTAGTTAGAATGCAATACTGCAGACTTACTCTGCCACTACCAGGAGTTCAATCCTGACTGCTTAAGGTTGACTCAGCCTTCCATCCTTCTGAGGTTGGTAAAATGAGGACCCAGATTGTTGGGGGCAATATGCTGACTCTGTAAACCACTTAGAGCAGGGGTGTCAAACTGCCAGCCCGCGGGCCGGTTTCATCATACTGGAGCCGCGCCCACCCCATTGCCGGCAATGGCAAAATAGTCCCGATACGTCTCACGACGTCACGTGACGTCGCGAGTTTGACATGTCTTACTTAGAGAGTACTGCAAAGCACTATGAAGCAGTATATAAATCTAAGTGCTATTGCTATTGCTGAACAAAGTAATGGAAGCAATGGTAGAATGGCACAGAGAGGTTTAGTAAACTTGTTTTAGCTGTTTAGTTTTTGTTTTTCTAATCTTATGCCCTTAATTTCTGTGACTTATTATCTCTTATTCCTTTTCTGTGCATAAAGTTGTTTATCTTGAAAAGAAATACAGTATGTATTTCCTTTAGCATGATGGATATGTAGATCTTGCTTTACTGTCCTGAGATCCATAAACTCCATTTGGATATTGTTAACTGCCAAGTCTAAAAAGCTGTTAAACATATGGAAAAGCACTCTTGGAAACCTTTTCACAAACACAGTAGTGATAATGGAGACAAATCTTTTGGCAACCATTTCTCTGAATAAGCTCTTAACTGTACTTGATACAGTTCATTTAATATGTTTTCTTTATTGCACTCAAGTTCCATTCCTGTCTTCTCATTGGCATTATTTTATTAGTGTGACTTGCAAGCATGGAAAGAGCCTTCAGAAGTGTTACATCAATTTCCCAAGACACATATTCAGGCATTTTGGTGACTTACTGGATCAGGGAACTATTTGTAGAGGATCCTTTATTTGTAGGTCTGGCAAATATCACTTATTGTGGGCCTAACTTATTTGGCACCTGTGCTCTGTGATAATTGAATGGTTATTAGCAAGCCTGTTCGATCAAACCTAAATGATTATGTCCCGCTGTTCCCTTGACTTTCCTGCCTGGCTTATCTGAAAGGAAGGTGAGTAGAGTATTGGCAGTAGCAGGTGAATGAGTGAGAAGGAAAGTAAGCCAGATAGCACACAGGAAGAGACAAGACAGTTGCACCTAACAATCCCAGGCAATATTGACTCTTGTATTCCTTCCTGCACATCTTAAATGCAACGCCATTAATCTTGAACTTTATTCTCCATTCAAGGTTGTTTTATTGCCAAAACTACAAAGAAAAAGTGAAGTAGTGAGGTATTGCTTGCTGCTCCTGGAGTATCTGTTCTTCCTATCTCAGTTGCAGGAGGTAATGTTGGAGAACTACTGGTTGGGTGATATGCATAGTTTTCTTCCTAATGTAAGAGAGGATGCCATGTTACTTCTACCCATGTTTTCCAAAGATGTAGTCCAATCAATGCTCCAGAGGAAGCACTTCATTTTAAAATGTGGCACAGTCAATAGTTTTCTTTCCAACTGTTTGTAAATTGTGACAAGGGCTGAAGTTAAAAGTAATTGTATATATTTGACAAATGAGAATGCTACTGGGCTATTGTGGACTTCAGTGGCTTTGTTTGGATTTTTTTTTTACTAAAGATTTTTTTTCCCATATAAAAGAAAACTTCGTTTGTGACAGAATGGAGACAGTAAACACCATCTGCTTTCTTGTTATGTGACCTCCCAGACATGCAGACTGTACTTGCAGATGATATCCTGAGTTGCGGAAAAGGACTAGATAATGAGTTTTCTTATGCAGAAACAATTTCAAGGAAGGGGAGAGGACAGGAGTTAAACATAGTCTAAGACGCTGGCAAGAAATTGTAGCAAAGCTGGAGAGGAAGTACAAGAAGGAAGATAGCTAATCATCAGGTGGAAATTAGACAATGTAAATTGCTGAAGAAATTCAGGTCCCAAGGTCAAATGACTCAAGATCACTGATTACATATTGGTATAAGGATTGCTAGAAAGGAGAACAACCCAGTGTGGGGTCTATTTACCATACACAAATATGTCTCATATCACTAAAAATGCAAAATAATGGAGGAGAAGAGCAGGTATATCCTAGTATATCTGAACTGGTCACTTAAACATTGCTCTTCTGTAGATTAATTCTATCGATCATTGCTGTGGCATATTTGATTTAGATCAAGGATTTTCTTTCAGGGAACGCCTCTTCCCTTGACATTTTTGTTACCTCTAATATACAGATAATTTAATAATTCAAATTGCTGCATTGATGTATAAAAACCAAATAATTGGTTTTTGTGGGCTCAAAAGCTAAGGGATGGACTAGTTTGGTTGTTGCAAAAATTAGTTATTGTAATTACTGATATGGGATTGCTTTTGTATGCCTTGTATACAAGACGTCCTTGAAAAGCCTGCTTATTTCCTGTTTTTTGTTTGCTTCCCAAGAAGTGATCCTAGTCAGAAAGGAGAAAAGAGTGAATAAGTTTATAGTATATGACTGCCTTGTTTTTCAGATGGAAAAGCTTAGTACTCTCCTGAATTATTACATCAAACCACAACAATAAAGAGGCCGAATACTGACTTACAACACACTAAGTAGAACAAGTTGCCCAATAAAATATCCAATAGGCTCATCTAATATGAAGACCCACTTTTAAAATAAAAATACCCAGATCAATGTAGTTAAGCTAAATTAGGTCAGTGTAGCCAAATAGGCATTGGGGAGATTTGGTTCACTATTGTTCTTGGATATTTATACAATATTCATTTATTGGGCTATTCCAAAGGAAAGTATAGGAGATTTTTTGCTTTGTAGAATCCACATTATTTATGATTAGGCACTGGAATCTGTTTAAGGCATTTCCACATGGCTTTGAAAAGTGCTAGTAGTTTAGAAAAAACCCCACAAGTGGAGGTGCCTTATTAAAGATACAATGAGTAACTGGGGGGGGGGGAGCACTGATGATGTTACCTAGTTTGGATAATGAAATGTCTGCAAGAAAACAACCAAGCTCAGAAAGCACCAAGGAGCTCTCATTTCAACCCTGAGCTGCAAATATTCTCCTTTATTGGAACAGCTTTGAGTTTTTTCTAGCATGCCAGGTGCCTCTTTCCCTATCTTGTTCCCTGTCCATTTGGTTTAAAAGACATTTGAAGGAATTGCAATCTTGGACATTTTTTGGTTTATAGTTGATTTTCTTTTCTCTCTGTGAAAATTCTTTTTCTGAAGCAATGAATTCTCTGTGTAAATGGATTTGCGTTTGACACAAATATAAAAAGTTTATGGATTACTTTTCTGTCAGACTAATTAAATAGAAAATTCCACTGATACTACTGGAAGGTAATACTTTGGTTTAATGATTTACTGCTGTGTCACCAGTGTATGCACAGAATATTTCACCTTTTCATAAGGATTCTTCTGTAAATCTTGTTGATAGATGGAACGCCATGTGTCTGTTTGCATATATAAAATTGTCTTGCTATGTGGCTATGTAATAGTTTGGGAAAAACTATTGTTTGTCTTTCAAAATGTGATATAGTTTGGAACTATGGGTCCCAAACACAGCCTATGTCTTGAGTGACCCCAAATACTAAACCATAATGTGATTAGTTTGGTAATTGTGATGCTGGGCTCCATCCAATCAGGTGTAAAGACACTGTGGCTTACCATGAAGTGTTTTTTTCACTACTGTATAAAGGCCATTTTCCAAAGGCTCCTTCTCTCAAAGGTTAAATGGGTGATAGTTCAGAGATACTTTTTCTATAGTTGTGAATCAATAGTAAGATATTTTACTGAATACCTACAAATCTGAATGGGAGGGGGCAAAAAAACCCCCCTCAAGTTACTACTTGAGAAATTTTATTATTTGTGCCTATGCTACTTTTATTTTGCCAATATATTTGAAATTTAATTTAATTAATGAATTTAAAATGCATTCTTACTATGAAAGAATAAGCTACCTCATTAATAGGTTTGGGAGTTATACTCAGTAGTGCACAATTGTCAAATTAATGTATAGGCAATACACCAATCATTTATTAGTTCATTTTTGAAGCTTCAACTCTTTAATTTTCCATTACATTTTTCCAGTTTTCCACTTTTTTTAAAGACCCAGCTAATCTACTGTTGGAGGAAAAGTCTTCATCATGGTTCAGCCCAAGCCGGGAATAAACAACATGGCAACTGTTTTAGAAAGAAGATTGCCGTTTATTGAAGAGGAGAGCCAGACAGAAAGATGGTTCTGGAAGAAAAGAGAGAGCACATGTAGGGAGTGGGTTTTTAATACCCTCTGGGGCTTTTGTTTGGAGTTGTTTCCTGTTCTTGTTTGAGGGAACTGCAATATATTTTCCTGGGTCATGTATTCTGACCTTGGCATTTGTGGGTTAATCCTATTTTGTCTTAAAGTTTGGATGGGGTATGTAGATTTTAGGTGTCTTTGTCTTCCCAAGCTTCTAGCTGGGGGCCTCCAACCTTCCTGGATTATTTACATCTTCATTTCTACAGAGCTGGTTTCTGCTTGGGGGAAGGAGACTTGGGGCTATTAAAAAATCTGGGCATGCTTTTCAGTCTCTTTAAGATCCTTTGAGGAAATATATTTTTCTGCCCTTTTAATATTTCCTTCTCTGGGGGGCTGTCTTCCCACACTACCTTTGCATAAATTGTCATGAAATTGTAGGCATTCTAGTAACTGCCCACGGGCATTAAACCTGCTAGACATGTGATGAACTGGAAAATTAAAAAGGTTTCTATAGCTTTCTCCTTATTTTAAGAAGAGCCAGCTGAAGATATTCTACTTGTTATTTCCACATTTTGATGGAAAAGATAGCCAGGACTTCTTCAATTCTCCTAGGATATCAAACTTGCGAGGTCTCAAAGTGTTGTGAACATTTTGTAGGCTTTTAATATGGGGTAAAAGTGGAACTTAACTGCTAAACAGAATTTGCTTCCCCTTCCTTGAGACCTTTTGGCAAAACATACATAAAGTGCAAGCTGCACTTATTGAAAATGCGGTTAAAAAAGGTTTAATAAATACATTTTCATTTGAACTCATTCAATTTCAAAACATTTTTACTTTATGCATAAGTGAATGTACAGAACAGATAAGATTAAAAATAAAATAAAATAAATAAAATAAAAAATAAAAATAAACCCCCTTTCTCTGGAGAAAAATAAGTAAACGGTACTATTTCGTTAACCAGGGCACCAAAGTCTATGTCTGTTTAGTTACCACATATTAAGACTGCTTGAATTTAAAATTTACATCGCAGCAGCTCCTACTGTAAATACCTATTCTCTATGATATGTCAATGATGCTTTTGGGGCTTAAAATAAATATATGTAAGGCCTACTTGTAAAAGTTCAGTCTGCCTTTGTTGAAAATAAAAACCACACACACACATATATATATAGTCCTTGACTTATGAACACAACTTAGTAACTTTTCTGTTACTAAGCAAGACAGCTATTAAATGAGGTTTGCCCCATTTTACTACCCATCTTACCACAGTTATTAAGTGAATCACTCCACTTGTTAAGTTAGTAACACGGTTGTTAAGTGAATCTGGCTTCCCTATTGACTTTGCTTGTCAGAGGGTCACAAAAGGTGATCACATGACCCCGGGGCACTGTAATTGTTATAAATACAGGCCAGTTACCAAGCGTCCAAATTTTGATCATGTGACCATGGAGATGCTGCAATGACCATAAGTCATGACTTATGAAAAATGGTCATAAGTGCCATTGTAACTTTGAATGGTCACTAAATGAATGGCTGTTAAGTTGACTACCTGTACAACTTTATATCAAACATTTGTGTACCTGTAAGAAGTGTGGATAGCAATTTGGATAAAACTGGCTAAATAAAAAGGTTGTTCCTCTTCTGATGCTCCCAGAAGTGGAGAGTTTGAAACTTAACAATTTGCAAGTCACAAGACTTACTTGTTAATCCATTTAACTTAGTTAACTTTCTCTAAATCTTTGTGATTTCTAGTGAGACCCCTGAGATATTATTTCTCTGACCAGGACTTCTTTCTCCCTGAGCTGAATAGTTTGTAAAGGAATCTTCTTCTTTTGTAAAATGGGGAAACTGAGAATCTTACCTTCTTTGGAGGTTTTACAAATTATTAGAATTAAGCAATATTTTGTTTATTAAACTATTTTAAAATCCATAAACATTGTAAAATAAAAGATAAATTCCAACTCTCAAAATTATGCTTCATGTAGGAAATACAGATGCTCGTTGTGTATTAATCTCTTCTGTTTTCTAAAATCTCTTCCATTAAAAAAAAATTAATTACAGCAAAAGAACAGGATGAGAAATGTTCTCTGAACTAATCTTCATTGTTTTGCTCCCAGCAGTCTACTGCTAATGTTGATTAACACATCAGACTGTTGGATGCAATAACAAAAAAAATGGCATATGATCATTGCTATGGTTACAGCGGATTATGAAAAAGAGCTAAGTATCTAGATTTTAAAATTATGCAAAAAAGCAGAGCTTAGCAATACAGCCACCAAAAACAACTCAGAAATACTTTTTATTTTGTTCTAGAAGAGATACCTCATGGTTTGATCAGTCTTTCCAAATATAGTAGGATTGTTATTCTTAAAGCTGAAGCTGTTTGAAATTTGAGAATTTGTTGTCCCAACACATCTGGAGAGTCCTGACTGCAGGACCTGGGTATAGATAAATATATACCTTTAGATACTTATAGCCACAGGACAGGGTAGTAATGAATATAATTCACAGTAAAGCGTTACCAAATCAAATCAAATATGTTTATTACAGTCTTTGATCAATCTTTACAGTAAAAGAGAGACATAGTTTTATGTAACAATTTGTTATAGGGAAAAGGAAAAAAAACAATAGGACAAGAAAGCAATATATCAAATTACAATTTTTGTGCAGTTGTGAAGATATTTGGCCACCTGATAGTTCAGAGTGAGGTTAGTTAAACATAAAATGTAAACATAAGTTAAACATAACTTGTATTTGGAAATGATTGGGGTGATTAGATCCTTATCTGAATACCAGTCACTGTTTGCTAGCTAAAAGTGGTAGAACAGAGGTCCCCAACCTTTTGGGCACCAGGGACTGGTTCTTTGGAGAGAGGTTTTTCCGCGACCGGAGGATGCGTGGTTTTATGTACTACTTGCATCCCACGGATGGGTCTTTGCTTGTTTGTGCGGACCAGTTGCTGGCAGGAGTCCATGTCTCTATTTCCTAGAGACATGGCAAATTCATTTTCTTGCCTATAACATCCAGACCAAGAAGAAAATAGAAGCAGCAATATGAGATGTATTAGGACAGTTGTCAGTGAAACACTAATGAAGAATTGTTTTCACTGCAGATATTCATTAACAGGACTTGCAAGATAAACAAACTGAGCCTAAATTCTGACCAGATGGGAATGCTGTTGATCGGTAAGAAATCAGAACTGAAGATCTGAAGTTAATCTATTCTGAGTCAAACTATGTTCTCTTTGAAATAACCTAAGGTTTGCATGTAGAGTGCGCTATTTCATCCTGAGCTGGGCCTGGAGCCTTAGAAATCAGTGGTGGCAAGTGATAATGTGCACAGTTTTATTTAGTACACCAGCAACTTTTCTTGGACCAGTCAGTTAGGGCAATATTTATGCATGCTTTCTGTACGAGCTCTCTGCAGTGTACTCTGAGAGACTAATCTTAAAAGTGTTTAGAAACTTCATTTGGTGCAAAAGGTGCAGGGAAGTTTCCATCTGCCTGTCTATCATGTCACATTTAGGATTTTATTA
>NW_015392046.1:18400-20714 GCF_001527695.2 Protobothrops mucrosquamatus | reverse complement strand
GGAGAGGGGGCAAAGCAATGACCCCAATAGACAGACAATCCAATGAGTAGAAGCCAGACAGCTGAGTCTCCAGTGCATTGGCACATTTGGCTTCAAAAGCAAATAGAAGACTTTTGAGCAGGCTTGCAGTCAGAAATTCTGACAGCTAACAAGGATTCTAAGAAACAGCTTGGAATGATCTTACTTTCAAACAAGCCAACTGGAAGTTAGTTGCATTCAGAATGCTCAGGGGAAAGAATGGAAAATAAGCTGTGATTTGGGAAAATCCAAAATCTGCCATCAAGCTAGTCCATGGGTCAAAGATTCCACATTTCTCTACTTTGCAATCAGTGCTCTGTCAGCTGCTGAATAAAGTAACCCAACTTTTGTAAACTTTTTCTGAGGATTATCTTTGCCTTAGTGGTTCCCTTGCTGTGGAATTCTCTACTGAGAAATGTTCATTTGATGGCAACTTCAGTCTTTCATTTAATTGCCTTAGTTTTTTGTAGATATTATTTGGAGTCTTTGTGTTCGCTGTCAGTGGGGTAGGTTTTATAAGTAGAGGGTCTATATGGCATTTTCTATCACTTACACAGCTTTATAATCATTATTAGTTACTTTATTTAACAAATCAAAGTGACGGCAAACAAAGGATACTGTCATGGTTCCGAAAGATGAAACTCTTCAAAGAACTTTGAGGCATTGTTTACCTTAAAGAACCTTTATTCGAGCAGCACATACATAGTTGAAGCCAAAATCTGACTCCCCCTTCCTTTAGCACATAGATCAAAGCACAATTCCCTCCTCTAATTAACAGTCATAAATCACATTCTCTAATTAGTTTGAAACGCTGGCTTTCCATCCAGTTCTTTCCCACCATGCCTTATCAGCTTTTATTACAATATTGTATGTCTAACTAACTCCCATCACAGGTACATCATCATCATCAGAATGAAAGTAATAGCATTTGAACAATGAAAATGGCATCACACTTGCCAAAATGAATCAGTTTAGGTTTAAACAATCTGCTAGCACTGGTAGAAATGGCCATAGAAATCCTATAAATGATTAAATTATTATGCCATGGAATTTGTATATTGCAGCCTGGCATTTGTCATGTATGCTATAGGTAGGTGAGTTAAAATAGTGATAAATGACATACCAATGGATCAGAGTAGCTAAGATATACAATAACTGTTAGATAAGTGAAGTAGAAATTATTTTGGAACAAAAAATATCCTCTCTCTCTCTCTCTCTCTCTCTCTCTCTCTGTTTCCCCATTCCTTTTCTCAGTTATCTTCATGTTATTGTGAGATTCAACTTTCTTTATGATGTCTTGTTGATGGGGGGGAAATCTTCTGAAACAAAACGTATAAAAATAGTCAATGAAATTGAGGTAGTGCTAATGTGTTGACTCACAGGGTTTAGTGTCACTTAACAGACCCCTTAAATTGGCCTCACAGATTCCCCAGGCTTCTATGTCTTTTGCTGAAAACAAGCCCTCTCATGGAAATCTGCATTGTGCATGCCAAGACAGCCATCCTTAGCTGCAACAGCAACAACAGCAACAAAGACAGAAAACGTAACGTGTTGCTCCATCTGGGCCTTACTGTATAAATGAAGTCATATACCTGGATTCCTCTTTGTTCTGCATTTGGGGGTAATGAAGTTCATCAATGGAAGAACATTTGCTTGAACTCAGGCCTTGCTAACATTAGAGGACACTGATGTGGTTAATTTTACTACATTGAGCCTCAGAACTGCAGGACAGTCCAGAATCTTCAAAGCTGAAGTAAAGGCTTCAGATATCTGTGAGGTGAACATCATGAATCCTCTTGAAGGCTGAGTCATAGTGTATAATTTCCCCCAGAAATATCCAGGGATTCTGACTTAAATATAACATTAGTCTCTTCATCACTGCCTTCTTTTCTTTTCCATGTCCTCCTTTCTTAAGGTATTTTAAGGACCATCCTCATTCCTTGTAGTTCTTCGTTAAAAAAAACAGTAACCAAAGCATATTTGCCTGAACTCATTTACACATTACATGCATTTCTTTTTTTTCCCAATTTTTTTTTATTATTTTCCATCATAAAAAAACAATCACAAGCATAATAAACACAATAACAAGTAAAAAAACCCCATCCCCCCCCGGACTTCCCAAACCTAATCCCAGGATAATATTCATATATGAGTAAACAAATACTAATATCCCTAACTCCACAAAATATCTTAATCTACAAAAAAGATAGAAAGAATAAACAAAAATAAAAAAAATCTAAAAACCTAGGTTATATTCTACCACTCTATGCTTCTTTTGAATATAAACAATCCATCT
>NW_015392046.1:8128-14732 GCF_001527695.2 Protobothrops mucrosquamatus | reverse complement strand
TCCACAACGAATAGTAGAATTACTAAAAATAGCAAAAGTTCCAGACCGGAAATACAAATCACTTTCACTTCTTCTTGCTAAAAAGTATCAATCCATCGCCATTTTAAATTCACTTTCACTCAATCCACTCCAAGTATAGGGAAGATCAGACTATCCGAAGTTAGGGTAAAATCCAAAATAGGAAACAAACTTCCAGGGTTGGTTTGTCTGCATATAATAACTCACAGTTCAGTTTAAGTTGCAGCGGTGTCAGCGGCTTCTAGCTTCGCTGAAGCGAAGGCGTCCTGGATCGCGGAGAATCCTCGGGGCTCCGGAGGAGTTCTAACCTACATCGTCCACATAGGACGACTCGGGAACTCAACTCCTACCCCAGGCGGCTCACCGATCCCCTTATGCCCGGGGGAAAGGTATCAAGCCGTTTGACAGCTGATGCTTGCTGTCAGAACGACTTTTACACGAAAACAGGCGGGAGGCAGCTGTCGGCTGCGTCCGACGAGGTCGCCTGCACAACGGAAGTCCTACATGCATTTCATTATAGAAAATCTATTAGAAGAATCCAAGTAACTCCTGTTTACTTTTCTGTCTGAGATCATTCTCCTATTCACCATCAGGGTTACAAGTCACTATAGATATGAAAAATTTTATAAATGTTATTGAGATCAGAGGGAGGGAGATAGACCATCAAAACCTCAAAGTTACAGTCAATTTTGATTGTAATTTCCATACTACATTACATATTTAATCATTATTAATTTATTGTGAGGTTTAGCACATTGGTTTTTACAACCCCATATTGGATGGATATGAAAATCAAGCTTGCTGTAGAGAAATGCCTTTCCTGGAAACTGTCTCTACCCATTAATACAGGGCAATTAATTTTCCCAAGGGGCCATATGAGAAACTGGGGTTGTTGTAGTGAACTGCTATTGCTCTGCTCCCACCTGTGACATCGAACTGACACCCTGCCACCTGTTGCCGATGTCCTGCCCCAAACATGTCTGACATGCTATCCTCTCCAATTTTTCAGGCTGGACAGGGACAGCCTGCAGGCCGGATGTGGCCTACGAGCATTAAAATATCCATGTCTGCATTAACATCAGAAATAGTCCTTTGCAATGGGGCCCATGCCAGACTATAAACCTGTTTTTTCAAGAATGTTAAAGGGAAAAGCTATCCAGTTTGCTTTAGCAATAGCAATAGCATTTAGATTTGTATATCACCACGTAGTGCCTTATAAGGTAGAAGCATTATCTGGATATTTCCCCCAACAATCTGGGATCTCATTTTACCAGCCTTGGAAGATGGAAGATTAAGTCAATCTTGAGCCCCATCAAGACTGAATTCCAGGCTGTGGGCAGAGTTTGCCTGCAATACTGCATTTTAACCACTGTGCCACCAGGGCTCCTTTATTTGTTTATTTACTTATGAGCTCATCCATATCACAACAGTGATTCTGGGTAGCATACAAAGATTTAAATCCAACAATTAAAAACAAGAACTCACGGTGCCCCAGGTAAATTACACTTACCAGTCATAAAAACTACATCAATAAAAGGGTAAGCCTAACCACTTAGCCCAAAGACCAATAGGATTGAGAATCTCTGGATTTCTGCAGGAATACTGTTCCACAAGAACAGTGCTGACACAGAGAAGGCAAAGCTCCTGGATCCAAGAAGAAAACATGGTTTAGTAGAGGAGTTCCGTGCTAGATCTGTAGGTTGATCAGAAACAATTGGAGAAAAACATAGTAAACACAGAAATAACCAGGCTGTGGTGGCGCAGTGGTTAGAATGCAGTATTGCAGACTAATTCAGCTCACTGTCAGGAGTTCGATCCCGACCAGCTCAAGGTTGACTCAGCCTTCTGAGGTCAGTAACGTGAGGACCCAGATTGTTGAGGGCAATATGCTGACTCTGTAAACTGCTTAGAGAGGGCTGTAAAGCACTCTGAAGTGGTATATAAGTCTAAGTGCTATTGCTATTGCTATACCTATGCCATGTAGAGCTTTGTAGTTATAAACAGCACCTTGAATTGCACTCAGAAGACTATTGGAACCAGTTCAGCTCACAGAGCAGTACTGTGTTGTATAGGTGTAGCAAGAGATGCTAAAATCTGCCTGTGTCAGGACCAATTGCAGCTTCAAGGGCAGCCCCATGTAGACTGATTTTCAGTCACCCAAACAGGAGGTGACTAAGGCATGAGTCAGCATAAGCAAAGCCTATCACTCCAGAAACAGATACAGTTGGAGGACAAGCTAAACCTGTGCAAAGCATTCTACCCCATGGCTCCCACTTGCTCTTCAAATGGGAGCCATGACTTCCAAGAGGACCCCCAAGTTGCACACTGATTCTAATTGGAGAAAGGTAGCCCCAGAGATAGATAGAGATGGAAAATCTCTGGAATTTGGAAGGCCCTAAAACTCCCAGACACTCAGTCTTACAAGGCTTGAGTCAAAGCCTATTGTCCTGCTTCAGATCCTTATAGCCTCCAGGTACCAGAAAAGGATCTCAGCAGCATCACTTGGTTGGCCAAGGGTGGACTTGTACAAGTGAATATCAACATCATAGTGATGATATACACCCCATGCTGATGGACGACCTTCACCCTGTTTTCATATAGATGTGAAATAGGAGTTACAAGAAAGTGTAGCCCTGAGGCTCCTCAAAATAGGCTCAACTTCTCCTCACCACCAACACCGATTCAAACTGGCCTTGAAGAAAGCAGAAGAACCACTGTAACACAGTGCCTCCTACTCGTAATCCCCTAACAAGGATCAGTAGAGAGATCGAGGGCGGCCATGATAGATGCACCACCTCCATCCTGAGCCTGCCCAAGCCATGATTAGATTGCTTGACAATGCACTTGGAAGATTTTCATAAATAATTAACATCAGATCACAAAATAAGGCATTGGTGCCTGACAAGCCATAGGCACTCCTGTAGTATAAAACAGATGACATCTCAGTATAAATCCCTGTAAACTTTCTCCTCATAAAATGTAGAATAAATGCATTGAAAAAGATTTAAAATACATTGCACCACCATGAACCATTCAACAGTGATGGCAGGACATCACAATATGATATACACTAAGGACTGTTTTCCTTTAAAGCAGCTGTGTCCAACCCATGGCCCACAGGACTCATGTGGCCCTGGACAGTTTGTAATGTGGCCCCACAATATTGTAAACATTTACCATTATTGTGTGATTTGTATATATCTACTATGTTACTATACTATATTTTATAGGTTGTATGCTGCTCAACTCAATTCCTCTTCATTCAATGCAGCCCAGGCAAGCTAAAAGGTTGGACACCTATGCTTTAAAGCTTCTTCTGGAAGTAACAATGACAGGGGAGACTCAGCTTAGAAAATGTGAAACTAGAAGAGTTGTTTTGGGTTTTCTCTGGGTATGAAAGAAAGGCCTAGCATGTTTTATTCTGAGGGTGAAGGTTCGTTCTCTGAGCTTGTGGGTTGGTTTCTGAACATTTCGTTACCAAGCTAGGTAACATCTTCAGTGGAGTTTAGGGATATCAGTGTCAGTGAACTTTGTTTAGAACAGTGGTTCTCAACCTTTTTAATGCCGCAACCCCCAACCGGTCATAAGTCGAGGACTAAACCGGTCATAAGTCGAGGACTAAACCGGTCGTAAGTCGAGGACTACTCAACCGGTCGTAAGTTGAGGACTTTCCCTGCCCGGGAGTGCCGCGCATGTGTGGTTCCACCCCCTGCGCCGGCCGAGGCGTAGCTGGCAAGCGGCAGAGACGGAGCAGGCCGACCACCAGCTGGCCCAGCCCAAGGGAGGTAAGGCACCCGCCGGAAAAGGGGGGAAAAATGGCGGACAAAAAAAATGGTGGATAGCCTTGCTTGGCGACCCCCATGAAATGGTCGATCGACCCCAAATGGTTTAGAAGCTTCAGGGCTGCAGGTGTGAGTGTGTCAAGTGAGGCTCTGTGATGGGTCTTGTAATGGGTTAGGTATGAGTCATCAGTGAGACTCTTGTGATGGGTCTTGTGATGGGGAGGTTACATCAGCTCAGGGTCGTTGGGAGGTGAACTGCTGGTGGGGGGAACGGCTTCCATGGGTTGGTGGAGAGCTGTTGCTGTCTCTGGTTGACTGTGCAGTTGATTAGGATTCTGAGTTATTTGTAGGTCGATGTGTCTGTTGATGAAATTGCTTGTTCAGTGCCAGGCTTCGATGAACTCACGAGCGTGGCGGGTGATAGTGTGGCCAATGATTTTTGTGTTGCTCCAGTTGAACTGGTGCTGTTTGGTGTTGGTGAGGGTAGAAATTAAAGATTTGGGATCATGACATTTTACTGCCAGCCAGTGTTCTCTTCTGCTTTTCTTAGTGTTGCTACAGTGTGTCCTGAGCCTTCTGAAGAGGGTCTGGACATAGCTTCTTTTGTGTGCAGTGGAGTGGTTGCTTGTGAAGCTGAGGATCTGGTCCATGTGTGTGGGTTTGCGATAGACGCAGGTTTCCAGTTCTCCACTGTCTAGTCTCCTTATGTCTCTGTCGGTGTATGTTTTATTCTACTACGAAGACCAGCAATTCTCTACAGCTTCTCTACAGTTTGCATCTGCAGAAAGTGGCAGTTAACTTAAGCTGCTCCTTAAAATTAAATTAAATTCATTTTCAAAGTTTAAAGAAAGGCCCAGATTTCACAAGATTGCCATATATCAATAGTCTACTAAACAGCATCTTGCATCCAAGATGTGTATTCAAGAAAATTCATGTACATAGACAAACATATGCATACATGACTGATCAATTAGGTTAATGCCTTTCTGTACAGATATTAATTCTGTGCAACTATCTTAGCCTATCTTATAATTCTTGGAGAATATAAGGTTCATTTTTTAAAAAAAGATTTTGGACTGAATTTCCCTACAAAATAAAATAATCTCCAAGCTCCCAAGATAATTGCATCTTTTGTAACAGAACTGAAACCAATCATTTTATTTCCCCTCTCTTAACATCCTCATGTATCTTCTTGGCTCCAATAATTCATGGCGGCTTTCCCACAGCTGTCTGTCATACCAACAAGTTCATTTAAATATTCAAGAGTGAGATGACATGCCCTCAACTCTACTGTGATTTACCCTCCAGAAAAAATAATGTAAGCCTATTTGACCCAAACCTAGGAAAGAAGTTTAATAGGATGCTATCTCTTGTAAATAAAAATTACAGCAGAAACACAAATATAAGAAAAAACTCAAGGATTTTTGTGTTTGTTTTGTGGCATTAACAAAAACAACCTTGAAGAGAACTTGTAACCAGACTACAAATCTCTTTCCAAGCACTGTACTGCCCCCTGCTGGATATCTGATAGAAATATCGTTGTCATCAGAAATAGTAAACTGGTCCTGGACAAACCATTTAGGCTTGCTCTTTTCTAAAAGGAGATAGAATAAGACAAAAGTAGAAGATAAATAGGAGTAAATTATGAGATCTGGGATGCCTCTCTGTGACCTTCTGCCAAGGACAGCAAACAATGGAGAAACCAAGGTGTCATCACATCCTCATTATGTTGTGTTCAGTATATTGATTTTTTTTTTCTTGGCCACCATTTTGCATTGATGTGCTTACAGAAATAGGTTTAAGGGATCAATATATCTGCCCTGAAAGCCAGCTGTCCTTGATTTTTGAAGTTTTATTTTGGAACACATCCTTAAATCTAACTTTCTTTATTAAATCTCAACATCCAACATTAAAATACAAACTAAAACAACAAGAAAAAGGAAAGTAAATAACAAAACAAATGTGACAAAAAATTATACATCAAATAAATACAACAATAATCAAATAAACCGAATCTTTCAGTGTGAGTGAGGCAAGACTATGGCAGATATTAACTGCCAATTATTATTCTAGTTTCTTCCTCCAACTTTACCCATCCATCCACCCCCTTGAATAGGGCAGTGTGGATCTTCAAGAGGATTTTTTTGATTCAGTGAACACTTAAGTAAAGCTGATTTGCAAAG
Source organism: Protobothrops mucrosquamatus (assembly GCF_001527695.2). Lineage (NCBI taxonomy): Eukaryota > Metazoa > Chordata > Lepidosauria > Squamata > Viperidae > Protobothrops > Protobothrops mucrosquamatus. The sequence continues at coordinate 8,749 of NW_015392046.1, read as the reverse complement.
CAAGGTCCCTTTGGCCCAAACTAGTTTGTTTTGCTTCTTCTGTAGATTCCTCTGGGACCTGAAAAAGCAGTGCCTATATTAAAGCTTGTTCTGCCTTTCATATGTGGCTAAGAAGCAATACCTCATAGAATCAAATCAAATTCAGCTTGCACAAACCTACCACTTTGAGTGTCCCAAAGGTGCTTTTTCAAAAGGCAATTGGACTTTCTTTGTTTTTTCTTGAAGACGTTTCATTTCTCATCCAAGAAGCTTCTTCAGATCTGAACTGAAGAAGCTTCTTGGATGAGAAGGGAAATGTCTTCAGGGAAAAACAAAGAAAGTCCAGTTGTTTTTTGAAAAAGCATCTTTGGGACAATCATGACCTGCATGAATTGATAGTCTCCCTAGAGACATCTACCAATTTAAGTTACATTCCTGAGAATGAGAAAGCTTTGGTCTCACACAGGAATAAATTAAATGGCAATTAAATCAAACCATTCAGCACAATGAAACATTGTCCTCTGGCCACCAAGCAGACCATTTTGGCCTTATGATGAACTCCACAATCACCCATGGAGACAACTCTGCTCTTGGAGATATGCAATTCAGTAGAAAGGCAGTCTACGCTGATGTGGCATCTCA
>NW_015392046.1:5061-6628 GCF_001527695.2 Protobothrops mucrosquamatus | reverse complement strand
ATCAGAGGATGGAAGTCACAAATGCACATCAAGAAAGCATCTAGCACACTTTTTATGTCCTTCAGATCTCTTACAAAGATTTATATGTGATACAGTATCCTTCCTGATAGCCTGCAATTCTATGCACATCTTGGTAAATGTGCTACTTTTAAAGGAAAAATAACTATAACAATTGTGCAAATGAGCACACCTTGACACCTCTCACCCTTTTGCAGCACAAAAGCTCACTTTGAAACGATGGTGCAGTTGTCATCAGTTTAACTAGAAAGGCATTCCAAAACCGCAGTCTGGAGGATCTAATCACTGTTTTTCAAATTAAGCAGAGGATTAATTAATTCACTTTATTTATATAAATAATTTATATGTCTATCCGTCTCACAACAGTGACTCCGGGTGACGCACAGGGATTAAAACAACAGCTACAAGCAATGATTCATGAGGCCTCAGGTGAACAGTAAATCCCAATCATAAAAAATACATGAACAGCAGAAGTTACTAACTTCCTGGCCTAATCATTTAGGGAAACAGCCAGGTTTTCAAAGCCTTGTGGGTCAGGACCACCAGGATCTGGGGGGGGATGCTGTATCAGAAGGCAGGCACAGCCAGAGGGAAGGCATGACTCCTTGATCCATCAAGAATACCTTTTTTATAGAGAGAGGATCTGGAGTATCATATTGTATTTTTTTCCATTCCCCTTTTCCTTATGCTGGTGTGTGTGTGTGTGTTGTGCATGTGTGTCTATGTGTGTCTGTCTGTGTGTATGATTTATATCTATAATATATATTTACATATAATAATAATAATAATAATAATAATAATAATAATAATAATAATAATAATAATAATAATAATAATAATAATAATTAAAAAAAAAAAGTTGGAAGGGACCTTGGAGGTCATCTAGTCCAACCCCCTGCTCAGGCAGGAAACCCTATACCATTTCAGAGAAATGGCTGTCCAGTCTCTTCTTAAAAACTTCCAGTGTTGGAACATTCACCACTTCTGGAGGCAGGTTGTTCCACTGGTTAATTGTTCTAAGTGTCAGGAAGTTTCTCCTTAGTTCTAGGTTGCTTCTCTCCTTGATTAGTTTCCATCTGTTGCTTCTTGTCCTGTCTTCAGGCACCTTGGAAAATAGCTTGACTCCCTCTTCTTTGTGGCAGCCCCTGAGATATTGGAATACTGCTATCATGTCCCCCCTCGTCCTTCTCTTCATTAAACTAGACATACCCAATTCCAGAATGTAAACCAGTATAAGGAAAAAGAATGGAGAAAAAATACCATATGATGCTCCAGATCCTCTCTCTCAATAAAAAAGGTCTTGCTGGACCAAGGAGTCATGCCTTCTCTGTGACAGTGCCACATCTATCTATCTATCTATCTATCTATCTATCTATCTATCTATCTATCTATCTATCTATCTATCTATCTATCTATCTATCTATCTATCATCTATCTATTTCTGTTTAATTGGGAACAAATGAATAGTCCACTTCATTTTTCCATTTAACTGCTCAGCCCATCCACTTAGTATGCATAACCTCTAGATCCAGCCCACAAGGTGATATAC
>NW_015392046.1:0-1568 GCF_001527695.2 Protobothrops mucrosquamatus | reverse complement strand
ACTTCTTATACTGAAGGGGTAAAAGCTATCTGAAGTGGATACAAGTACTAAGAGAAGCAATCAATAAATTATGTGTACATTTCTTGAGGGCATTATGAAAACATTATGATGTGTAGAACTTTCAAATCCATCTTGTGTATCTCGTGCAATCTTTGAGATAAAGCATCTCTTAAAGTAAAAGTGGAAAGATCTAGAAAACTTTAAAAAGACTCTTTATGGCCCAGCCATATTGCTAAATTCTACTTTAGCTTTAACTTTAGATGCAAAATTAAAAAATAGAGCTACGTTATTGTTTTTGGTGGATTATCCCCATTACTCCTGATGATCCTGAGTCATTGGAATTACATTAAAAACCAAGTAATTTTTGAAAGAATCCTTCATTTAAAATTGATAACTCCAGAAAATTCCAGGAAGAAGATCCCGTGTTTTAAAACAGGCACATGGAAAATTGCCTTATACCAGTTGAGATGTTTACCTTTGCAGGCAGCAGGTCTCCAGTGTTTCAGATTGGAGGGTTTTCCAACCCTATCTTTAGAAAATCAGGGATTAATTTTGGGATTGATATGCAAAAGAGATGTTCCAGGTCTAAGATGGAGTCCTTTCTTTCATGTTAGAAGCATTGGTGAGCATTTTTTTTTTTTTAGAATTAGACATGTGTTGTGTTAGGGATGGCCAGATCTTGGAGTTTAATAGGTATTTTCAATGGATAATTTTGTGAACAAGACAATGTCTTCCAAATCCTCAACTGACCATTATACTCCAAGTTTCTAAAATATTGTCTGGTATCAGTAATTCAGTGACCCAGGAAATCCACTGATATTCGTGTGATAGACCCTGAATTTTCCCACCAAGAAACAAGAGGTATGCCTTGTAGACAAATTTATCATGATCAGTTACATATATTTTGGGAGACTGTGTGCCCAGGATGTTCACTCCTCAGATGAACCTTAAAAGGCAGTGCCTGATACAGCTATTAAAGTGCTATTTTACTTATTAATTGTTTCTCTGTATGTGTTTCTCTCTCCTACCCAAAGTCATTATGGAATTACTCCTTTCAAAATCTAGATGATACCGGTAGGTAGGTAGGTAGGTAGGTAGGTAGAGATATTTCCTCATGTAGATCAATGCAGCCTATATAAAAACAATGTGCAATAAAAAGTCTTTAGAATGAGTTACGTAACCTATATAATTACAACTAAATCTGATAGTTGCACTTAATTACAGAAAGATCAGAAAATGCCTGCCTCTGCTACCTTTAGGAATTATCCTTTCAGTTACTGGTTTGAAAAAGTACAGGGTGTTAGATCGCGCAGGCAGTAAGACACGAGTCGAGTGACAGTCAGCTCTTGGTTTATTGGCAAGGCATAAGGTAAATCCGGACTGGCTCTTTGGGCCAGGGGAGCCCTCTTTTATGGGATTCCCCTGGCTTGTAATCACACAATTCCATTGGCTGGCAAGACCCTGTTGCTAGTTAGCCAACCAGCAACGGGCATGAAACTGTATGCAGATGGAGAAGGGCAATCACCCTTAATGGGCGATCAATGGTGAAGGGCAATCACCCTTAATGG
>NW_015392045.1:16885-20721 GCF_001527695.2 Protobothrops mucrosquamatus | reverse complement strand
CCTTCTCTGTGGGAGCTCCCACCCTCTGGAATGAACTGCCCCCAGAGATCAGGGTTATCCCTGATCTCCCTTCCTTTCGCCGCGCCCTCAAGACTTGGTTATTCCAGCTTGCAGGACTGGCCTAGGGTAATTTTTAGAGGGGTTTTAATTATATTTTAAATTGGACAATCTTTAAATATTTCTTTTAATTAATTTTAAATCTGTATTGTTTTTTATGTATTCTAATTGATTGTCAGCCGCCCTGAGTCCTACGAGGAGAAGGGGGGGATATAAATCTAAATAATAAATAAATAAAATAAATAAATAAACAATTTAGATGAGGGAATAGAAGGGGAACTCATCAAATTTACATGCAATACTAAACTGACAGGAATAGCCAACACCCCAGAAGATAAGTCCAGATGGATCTCCACAGACTTGAACACTGGGCCCTTTCCAACAAAATGAAATTTAGTGTACAGAAAAGTACCGTTTTAAACTTAGGCAAGAAAAATCAAATGTACTGGTACAGATTAGGTGAAACCTGGCTCAATAGCAGTAACTGTGAGAGGGATCTTGGATTTCTAGTGGACAAATATGAGCCAGAAGTGTGCGGCAGCAGCCAAAAAAGCCAACACAATCCTAGTTGCATTAACAGAGGGGTAGAATCAAGATCATATGAAGTATTAATATCATTTTATAAAGCCTTAGTAAGACAACACTTAGAATACTGCATCCAATTTTGGTCACCATATTACAAAAAATATGTAGAGACTCTGGAAAGTGCAGAAAAGAGCAACAAGGATGATTAGGGGGCTGGAGGCTAAAACATGAAGAATGGTTGCAAGAATTGGGTTTGTCTAGTCCAGTGATGGCGAACCTTTTAGAGACCGAGTGCCCAAACTGCAACCCAAAACCCACTTATGTATCATCGGGTGCTGGGTGGGTGTGGCCCATTGGCTGGGCGTGGCCCATTGGGTGGGCGTGGCTGCAGTGGTAATGGCAGACTGGGTGGGACTAAAAAGTTCAATCAATCAATTCCAACTTTGCAAGATCTTTTTTTTCCCCGCGAGAAGTTAAATTGACTGATTGATTGAACCTTTTTTTTTAGACGGCAGAGGCCTAAAGCGAAAAGGTTTTATAAAACCCAGCTGAAGGCCTAGGACTGGGGCGACGGCGCGCGTGCCCACAGAGAGGGCTCTGAGTGCCGCCTCTGGCACCCGTGCCATAGGTTCGCCACCACTGGTCTAGTCTAAAGAAGAGAAGGACTTGATAGCAGTGTTCCAATATTTGAGGGGCTGCCACAAAGAAGAGGGGGTCAAGCTATTCTCCAAAGCGCCAGAAGGCAAAACAAAAAAACAATGGATGGAAATTAATCAAGGAGAGAAGAACCTAGAACTAAGGAGAAATTTTCTAACAATGAGAACAATTAACCAGTGAAACGGCTTGCCTTCAGAAGTTGTATGTGCTCCATCATATTTAAGAGGCTTTTAAGAAGAGATTGGACAGCCACTTGTCTGGAATGCTATAGGGTCTCCTGCCTGGACTAGAAGACCTCAAAAGTCCCTACCAACACAGTTATTCTGTTATTCTCGTTGAATAAAAATGCCAAGTCTAGTCTGAACACCTGGCTGACTGTGCAACGAATCTTAATAATGAGAAGTGATACACTTTCTTTTATTCTCACCCAAGAAAGTTTACTTACTTACCTGTTTTCCCCAAGCAGCCTTCTCTGAATAATGTTACAAATTATATTTCCTAAGGAAAATATCTAAGTAAGATTTGTCACTGTTATATTTTCAAATGAAACAGTAATTTACTTGCAGAATGTCTGCCATACCCTTTACTGGAAGCCATTGGACCAAACTTCCATTTTTATCAAACGTATGAGCAAAAGTATTTCTAAACCATTTACTCTTACTATCAATTATTTTACCCCCTTTCTTTCAAAATAATCTATGTCAGACTATGTGGTGGTCTGAATCGACAAGAGAGCTCACGATCCAGTTTTCTCCATGGCTTGGGCTATTTCTTTCCTTTTAGCCCAAATAACTTTCCTGGGACAAGGAAAGCCCAAGACATCAACTGTTTTGATCCTCCAAAAAGCTGTTATTCGTCTAAATCAGGGGTAGGCAACCTTGGCTCTTTTATGACGCGTGGACTTCAACTCCCAGAATTCCTGAGCCAGCATGGCTCAGCTTAGAAACTCTCCCTTTCCCCTCAGCATGGCTGGCTCAGTAATTCTGGGAGTTGAAGTCCACGCGTCATAAAAGAGCCAAGGTTGCCTACCCCTGGTCTAAAGGCTTTAATGCTACATCAAGAAACTGAGGGTAGAATGAGACCAGCTGGGAGGCGGAGCTCCAAGACTTTTTCGCTCAGAAAAAACTGCTTCTTCTTTAATCAAATGAAAATAAGACTGGCCAGCTACATCTTAATCACTTTTAATTGCCCATTTTCCTTTTGTGCTATATAAAGAGGAATTTTTTTGGCTTGCAGATTACAGATAGTCCTCGACTTACCACAGTTCATTTAGTGACCATTCAAAGTTACAAAGGCACTGAAAAAAGCGACTTATGAGCATTTTTCACACTTACAACCGTTGCAGCACCCTTCATATTTATGACCGTTGCAGCGTCCCAGGGTCATGTGATCCACTTTTGTGACCTTCTGACAAGCAAAGTCAATGGAGGAGCCAGATTCACTTAACAACTGTGTTACTAACTTAACAACTGCAGTGATTCGCTTAGCAAATGTCTCAATTATCAACATAAATTTTGGGTGTCTGTACTTTTTCTGGTTTTGTTGAATAACGTCATTTTGGGGACGTTGGTAAAGAAAATAGGAAATGACTGGTTCATGCAGAAGTAAAGAAGCTTGGACTTTTGCTGTTCTTTTTTCATTAGACTGTTAAATTGATTGCAAACTAACGGCTGTAGAACTTTCTTTAATAAATTGAGAGGATCTTTTTTTCCTCTGCTGGTCTTTTTTTGGGGGGGGATTTATAAAATGAGTTTTGTGGGGCAATGATACTTTATGATAAAGACGGGACTTGATTGGATGATCTGCCTTTGAATTGTTGTATTTAAGTGGCATTTCAACAGTAGCCACAAGACTAATTTGTTGCTGAAGTTAGTGCAGACGTCTGATAGACTAAATTCTTTTGACATAAGAGGGAGCTCAAGACCACAAGACTGGAAATTAATATTGAAAGGTGTTAAAGAATGTAAAACTGTTCATATAAAATATAAAATTTAATATAAAAGAGCTCCCATAAAGGAGGAATGGATTGAAAAGATTGCGGAACTGGTTGAGATGGCAAAGCTGACTGCATTAATTAGAGACAAGAATGCAAATAGTTTTGTATTTATTTGGAAACTGTTTCTGGACTTTCTACATGAAAGGGGAAAAAAATGAAATTTTGACTTTAGGTTTTGACAATTATGTGGGTTATTATTATAGAAAAAGTGGTTATTATTTGGCATAACTAAAGTTGATATTATAACTTTATTTATTTATTTATTTTATTTATTTAACATGGATTTATATGCCGCCCTTCTCCCTATAGGACTCAGGGCGGCTTACAGCATATTAAAACACATAAAACATCATCCCCCCATAAAACCTGTTAAAAACCAAATATTTTTTTTTTTGCTGTATGATTAATTAAAATTTAAATTAAAATTATCCCTATTTAAAAATTCTCCCTAGGCCAGACCCGCTTGTTGAAAAAGCCATGTCTTGAGGGCGCGGCGAAAAGGTAGGAGGTCCGGAATCGTCCGGATCTCGGGGGGTAGTTCGTTCCAGAGGGTGGGGGCACCCACAGAGAAGGCCCTCCCCCTGGGGGTCGCCAGCCGACA
>NW_015392045.1:2352-16811 GCF_001527695.2 Protobothrops mucrosquamatus | reverse complement strand
TTTTTTTTATTACAGCATCATCCATCTTTTCTTTGTTAAGCAGTAAGAAAATTTGTAATGAACACACCATACTCATAATATTGATACATTATTCTGGGACATACTCACAAATCAGGTGAATGGTTCCTCAAATAGGGAAAATTAAATTAGACCAGATAATCAATAGGTCAACACAAGTGAGGATTAATAAATCAGTTTAGGAGTCAAGTGTCTAGATTAGCTGTCAAGTGTAGTAATGGATTGTAATGTCACTCATGAGGCCTGTTTCAATTATAGATTTTAGCAGCACTGTTCACATCATTATGACAGGTGTTTTACTCTTTTCTTTTAAATATATGTGTAGTTTAACTGATTTCACCAGAATTTTTTTACAAGAAAATTAACTCTTGTAAGACATGCAGATTTTGTTATATATTAAAAAGCAGTGTTTTTCTTCTTTGCATATATATATATATATGTAGTAAAGGAGAAGGATGAAGTTATAAACAGACTAAATGAAGTAGTAGTGAAAAAAAATTCTCTACCTTCTATGTTAAAATAAAGTTTTCTTTAAAACCAGCTCACTTTCTATTAAATTCATACCTAAAGGGATCCTCAGAAAGATGAAAAAGAAATGAAAAAGAGGAACAGGAGAGTCAGTTTTGGTCTAATGGTTAAAGCACCAGGCAAGAAGGTGGGAGACTGTGAGTTCTAAGATAGAATCAAGATCACGTGAAGTATTAATACCACTTTACAATGCCTTGGTAAGGCCACACTTGGAATACTGCATCCAGTTTTGGTCACCACGATGTAAAAAAGATGTTGAGACTTTAGAAAGAGTACAGAGAAGAGCAACAAAGATGATTAGGGGACTGGAGGCTAAAGCATATAAGGAACGACTGCTGGAATTGGGTATGTCTAGTTTAATGAAGAGAAGGACGAGGGGGGACATGATAGCAGTGTTCCAATATCTCAGGGGCTGCCACAAAGAAGAGGGAGTCAAGCTATTTTCCAAGGCGCCTGAAGGCAGGACAAGAAGCAAAGGATGGAAACTAATCAAGGCGAGAACTAAGGAGAACCTAGAACTAAGGAGAAACTTCCTGACAGTTAGAACAATTAACCAGTGGAACAACCTGCCACCAGAAGCAGTGAATGCTCCAACACTGGAAGTTTTTAAGAAGAGACTGGACAGCCATTTGTCTGAAATGGTATAGGGTTTCCTGCCTGAGCAGGGGGTTGGACTAGATGACCTCCAAGGTCCCTTCCAACTTTATTATTATTATTATTATTGTTGTTGTTGTTGTTATAGTCCTATCTTTGCCATGAAAGCCACCTGAATGTCTTAGGACCACCTCACAGGGTTGTGGGAAAATAGGAAGAAGAAGGTGGATATGTTTGCCACCTTAAGATATTTGTAAAAATAATATAGGTGGAATAAAAATAAATAAATCCCCAAAGCAGTGTCATGCTATTGCAGTGCAAGACCTATCCATTTTGTACTTACATTGTTACATCACACTTAACCTCAAACAACAGTTAATAATATAATAATGCAGTATTGGGCATTGATGCAGAAAACCTATGGAAATACTCTATGATTGCCTTCCAGCATGTTGGTTTTCATCTTCCCAGACACAGATTTTATAATATGGCAAGAAATATTGAAAAAAAATATTTTTGCTCATTTAAATTCAGATTAAAAGTACAATCCCACAACATGTAGAATTCTGAAATTTGATTTCCTGCTTATTTTTCAAGTTCAGCAGGCTTAGTTAAAGGGTTAAAACAAATAAATTTAAAAAAACATAGAAATAGGTTTGTTTTCTTATAAGGAGCAAAAGACAAGTAAATAATCAACTTTAACAAGTTTATTATGAATATTCGTATTATGTCTGCTCAAGCAATGATCAGTAGCTTGTAATAAAAAGTAAAACATCAATTAAAATACAAGATAATAAAATTTTAAAATTCATTAGTAATCATTTTAACAAAATGAACAAGCTGAAATTTCAATTTTGAAACTGAATATGGAAATTTAAATGTTCTTAAAAATAATCACACTACGTCTTGGAAAGCTCCAGTGACTATTGTTAGAAAGCTATATTAAACATAACAGAGAAATGAAAGAAACAACAGCTACCATTTGGTTGAATAGATTCCTTATTGCTTAATAAGCATAAGTATTTTGTACAATACAGATGGCATGCATCATTAAAGATTGATCTAATTTTATTCCACTCATATAGCCTACCATTAATTCTTTTCTTTTTTTTTTAAATTTTCCTATTCCTTCTAAAAGACAACTTTCACTAACACTGGATGCATATCACTGATACGCCATGAAGCACACAAGAATGGCTTATTTCCAGAATCCAGAATTTTGCTATCCATGTTTGCAGCCTTGAGTTACTTATAAAGCAATAAAATCAGGCCAAAAATCAAATAAATAAATAAATACATCCCTATCTCCTTTAAAAATACATTGAAAAAATAGCTATGGTATACAGTTTAAAAGGATCACTAGTTGTTGTTCAGTCACTAAATTGTGTCCAACTCTTCATGGCCCCATGGACCATAGCATGACAGGCGGGAATGGGACAACTTGCCACAGACAACTTGCCATGGGACAGCTCACTGCGGAACAATTTAACAATTCTATTTAATTATTTAAAATAAATAAAAAAATATTTTAATTTTTTTCGATCTCATTTCATTCTGTCCTTGCTTTTGCATGATTCTATTCCACCATTTCTTTTGACCAGCAACGAATTGATTCTATTCTTTAATGATTCTATTCCACCATTTCTTTTGACCAGCAACGAATTGTCCTGTGGAGAGTTGGCCATGGAGAGTCCCGCAGCGAGTTGGCCATAGCAAGTTGGCCATGATGAGTTGGTCATAGCGAATTGGTCATGGCAAATTGTCATAGACCCACCAGGCTTTCCTATCCTCCACTGTCTTCCTGAGTCTACCCAAACTCATGCCCAGTGCATCGGAGACATTGTCTATCTCATTCTCTGCTGTCCTCTTCTCCTTTTGCCTTTAACCTTTTACAACATCAGAGTCTTTTCCAATGAGTCCTCTCTTCTCATTTGGTAGCCCACGTCTTTGAACTTCAGCTTCACTCTCTGTCCTTCCAAATAACAGGATTGATTTCCTTTAGGGTTAACTGATTTGATCTCCTTGCAGTCCAAGGGACCCTCAAGAATCTTCCCCAGCACCACAATTCAAAAAGGAACACTAGTTCGTGCTCAATGTGCTAAGGTATGAAAATGAACAATTAAGAAGAATTATGTGCAGAATAATAGCATGGTTATTAATATTTATTTCTTTTTTTTAAAATCCAAGCCTTATAATTATGAAGCAGTACTTCTAGAACTTAAGAGGTAATATTTTGATGTCAATTAAGCAGGAGGAAACAAATTGGTTTTAACACTCAATGACATTCTTTTATTGACTTTATTTTTTTCATAGGCCATTTAGCTATAAATAATGCATGCAAATAGCAATTATGCTATTTTGTAGTGGTTTTTTTTGGGTTGGTAAGTTTATGCTCTATGGCATTAATCATTTAAAAGCTCAAAAGCACAGAATTTTGAATGCAGTTTTTAAAAAGCTTATTAGATAACTTTTAGATTAACTTGCATGGAGAAGAATTTAGTAGTTTGCAAAGTTAATGCACTATTTTTCTAAGATAGGATACTTCATATTTTGATGTATGTTTAGAAATCCTGGCTGATGTAGGGCTACAAAATCTGAGCAAGAACTATGTGGATGACTATTAGATGGCACAACAAAGAGATGCAGAAAACCCTATTACTTCTTGCCATAATAATCAGGAGCACAGACTTGAATTCTCCTTTTTGATACATGTATGGGAAACATCTCAGGATCAAATTAACATATATGAATGAAGGCTTAGTTATTCAATTGCATCTAGTTCTCAACTTACAACCATTCATTTAGTCAGTGATTGAAGTCACAACAGTACTGAGAAAAGTGACTTATGACCATTTTTCACACTTATGACCATAGCAGCAATTATTTTCCTATTTGGTAGGTATACTCTTTTTAAAATAAAAACACATCCCTCTTTAACAACTACATATTCCCCGTATCCCAAACATGTTCCTGTGTACTGTTCAGTCTTCAGATAATGCAAACCAGATGTGCCTGGTTGAATTATGATCAGGTCAAATCATAAGAAAACAAAATCAAAGCTTTTGCAACAACATCAGGAGTTGGTGTGAGAAAATTAATTTGGTTGCATTCAGCCTTGTATATTTAATATTTTTGACTTATTTACTTATTTTATGACTTACGAACAAGTCCTTCTGTTATCTTTATATTTATTTGGTATGACTTTTATGTATTTGATAAAGCCAATTGATTTAATCAATTCTATCTATCTATCTATCTATCTATCTATCTATCTATCTATCTATCTATCTATCTATCTATCTATCTATCTATCTATCTATCTAATAGCTTGTATAGAAACATGCAAATAATTACACATAAGATCATCTCATGTCTGAAATAATAAGGTGTTAGAATTGTCATTAATTTGCTAAAGCAACAGAGCTTTTCTTCTCTGTGTTGTGCTTAAGAGGACAAAGCTTTTAAGAAGACATATTCAAGGACAAAACAGCAATGATAAGTGACTCTAATAATATCTGAAAAGGATTCAGCATATGAAACACTAGCAAGAATATTAATCACATTTGTTCTTATGTGTGTCCTTTTAAGCAAATTCATTATGCAAATAAAGGATTTAGTATAAGAAAACACAAAATATTTGAAATACCTGGGATAAATACAGTAGAGGGAAATTAAGTTAATCGGACCACTTTGAAGACTCTGAAACAAGATAATTAAAATGGACTGTGAAAATATAAATCTCTGACAATGAGCACACCAACTGAAACATGGGGGCATTTTACACATTATTAGTGTCTCCAATATTATCCTTTTTCCTCTGGACTCGATACCAAATTTTAAAGTTAAGCTTGTGTTTGTGGAGCATGAAAATGGGAGTGCACACTCTTGTTTCATATCTCATAGTAACTGGAGGCTTTCTAGTCTCAAAAAACTTGAAAGGCTTCCAATCTCCTAATTGCGAGAGGCTACATTAGACCAGTCTTCTGTTGTATACCCTAAAGTTCTGGTCGTGTTTGATTTATAGGACCACATAGAGGCTATACCAGTGGTGGCGAACCTATGGCACGGGTGCCAGAGGCGGCACTTGGAGCCCTCTCTGTGGGCACATGTGCCATTGCCCCAGCCTTGCCTCCCCCCATGACCTCACCAGCAGCTCTCCTGGAGAAGAGTTGCCCCCAAGCGTGGCCCACATGGAGCAGTGCAGCCAAGGACATGGCAACCAGGCAGCGTAGACAAAACTCTGCCCTCACGCCCCATCGTGCACAGTTGATGCTGCGGGGCGCAGGCAGAGGGCGTGGCTGCCATGGCGCTGCTGGGCAATCTGTGGCGGGCCCTGGAGACGGTAAGTGGCCCTACGGGCAGGTAAGGTGGGGGCGGAGGGGAGGGGGGAGCAGGGGTGGGGCCAGTTTTTGGGCGCTTGGTTTCTAAAAGGTTTGCCATCACTGGGCTATACACTTCTAAAGAACAAAAGAACATTTATATTCTGTCTTTAACTTATTATCTCAAGTAAGTAAGTTGACTTTCTAGGGCTATATGAGGGGATTATTGATGCTAAATTCCTGCACAACATGGTTCTGATCCAATTCACATGTCCATGTAACATACATGTGTCCAAAGACAGAATAAGTGGCAAAAGCAATGGATTCCAGCAAAGGAATTTTAAATATCCTGTTATCCCAGCTTTAAATGAGTAGCTGCAACATAAGCCCCAGGTATGGACTGCTGCTTTCCTTCCTGAGATAGTAAATATTTTTTTTTAAATAAAGAGATAGCAAGTATGAGAAAAGTAATAGGCAGGAGAAATGTTAAGAGTATGAATGTGGGGGAAAAAATTCTGATCATTGCCTTTTCATGAACAGTAATCTATGGAGATGAATGTGAAGGAAAAAAAATCTGAAGGAGACAAGAAAGAAATGACAAAGCAAGGAAAGACACTTGAAAGATGGGACTCACAGGGAGCCTGCTGGGATATGTCTCACTGAGTCATTAGTGGTGAGTCCTTCCCAAGGACTTGGGATAGACGCATGTTGATGTTTAATGGTGTTAGAGGTGTTGTCACAGGATGTAAGCTGTTCCGAATAAACCTATTTTTTGGAATTGACTGATGGTGAATTCCAACGCCGATGGTGTTCAAGTGAAGTTCCAGTTGTTTTGGGATTGCAACCAAGGCACCTATTACTATTGGTATTACCTTTGCTTTCTTTTGCCATAGTTCTTCTATTTCTGTTTGCAGACCTTTGTATTTTGTTGCTGCTGTTGTTGTTATTTGTGTTTACACAAGAGAAACATACATTGAGTGAAGGAATTTACTATATTAAACAATCTGCAATAATAAATAATAAATAAGACTTTAAAAACAGTAAAAGGATAAATAAAGATACATACATCTCTCTTTCTCTCTCTCTCTCTCTCTCTCTCTCACACACACACACACACACACAGAGAGAGAGAGAGAGAGAGAGAGAGAGAGAGAGAGAGAGAGAGAGAGAGAGAGAGAGAGAGAGAGAGNTTATTTTCCTCTTAAGATGGGCATGCTTAAGGCTAAAAAAGATTAAACTAATTGTTGAAGGCATTGTCTTACTGCGAAATAAATGGTTCAAAGAAACAACTGGTCACGGATTTTTATTATTATTATTATTATTATTATTATTATTATTATTATTATTATTATTATTATTATTATTATTATTATTATTATTATTATTATTGTGTGACAAATGCTTTCTGTTTAGACTCTTCAGCTCCATTTTCTGGTATGTTTGTGAATAGAATAGGTAAAGATTGGGGTTATGTTAAAACTGATACTTAAGGAGAGGAATTTTAGTGACCATGAAGGTTATTTCATCACAAACTAGGACAGATTTTCTGCAAACATTTCTAGTTCTTATAGTCTAATTTAAGTTAATTTTTAAACGTTTCAAAATATGATAGAATAGCTGCTTCCATTTGGAATTTATCATTTTACTACCATTGATCAAATTAAAAAATGAAAGAACATAAATTATGATGAATATACAGACCAATAGAATTAATTTTCCTTCCAGACATGCTGAAACCTTAAATCCCAGTTGAGCTATGCTAAGAAAGGAATTTGACAGAACACTACCACTGAAAAGGCCCTATTTTAGCTATTACTCATTTTATTACATGTCAGCATTTGGGTTTTGGCCAATTCAGGGTTTGGGGGCAGTGAAGTCATGTATACTGTTGAAAATGCAGGCAGTTTGAGAGACTCTCCCTCATGGTGATTACCTAGCTATTGTTCAGGCAGTTTTCTGAATTCCCATATGGATGCTGTCTCTGACTCTTTTACTATTTAAAGAGAAAATTAAATTCTTGATGCCCTTCAGTTTTAGTGCTAAGAACGGTGTGCTCTAATCTCACTTCCAAGCCCCTCGTCAATTGTACATGGTAGTGCAAATTGTGCTGCATTTCTAGGATTTTTGTTTTAATTTGCTAGCAACATTAAGTATCATAACGATTCCAATCACAGAACTAAATGTACTCTGGCCTCTGCTGCTTATTATCACTATACCCACCGAGATGTATAGTTCACTCAGCTGTATTTTTACTTTGTTTTCAAGCTACAGCACAAGAAAAGTTTCATCATATTCTGAGTCACGCACAGAGATCTACAGAACAAAGAAATCCATTCCATTCTCTTGATTGGCAGGCAATGTTGTGCTCATGCAAGGAAATGCTGCCAATTTAGATTGATTATCTCATGAAAAAGCTGGTCTGAGTAAAAGAATATTAATGGGACCTCTTGACACTAATTTAAAACAGGATATACCTTTTCAGTTTCAAACATGAAAAATACCCGACTGTGTATTTGTAAGCATAAAGAAATCTGCTTTGCAAGATAAAAGAATATAGTTCTACAATCCAAGTTAATATGTAAATACTTGTATTATTAATCACGCACCCATAGGAGAGCAAAAAGGGAAACTAGTTGGGATGGGTTGCAAGGTACCCATTCAGTCATCAACTGCGGACATTGAGATCAAAGGAAACTGAAGTATACGTAGTTCTTGACTTACAACCACAACTGAGCCCAAACTTTCTGAGGCTTAAGCAAGGCAGTTATTAAGGCAGTTTTGCTTTACTTTACAACCTTTTGGTCACAGTTTTTAAGTGAATCACTCTAGTTGTTAAATGAACCATGTGGTCATTAAGCAAATCTGACTACCCCTATTGACTTAGCTTGTCAGAAGCCAACTGAGAGGCTACAAATGGGAATCACATAACCCCGGGATAGCACAACTGTCATAAATACATGCCAGTTGCTAAGTGCCTGAATTTTGAACACATAACCATGGGGATGCTTCAATTGTCATAAGTGGGAAAATTGGTCATAAGTGCTGCTGTAACTTTGAATTGTCATTCAATGAATGATTGTAAATCAAGGACTACCTGTAATTACATTTTACTTTTTTCATGTACAGATTATCTTAATTCCAATTGAGTTCCATCTTGTCTGTTGCACCTTCCTCAAATTCTTTCCCCTGAACTGCTGGAGGAAACGTTGCTTTGTTTATCTCATATTTTTATTTTTATTTTATTTATTCATCATCCCCCATGAACATGGAGCAGTGCACTTAGCACTTTCTTGTCACTTGTTTCTTCCACCCACAATAACCCTATATATAGGTAGTCCTCGACTTATGACCACAATTTGCCCCATATTATGACCTTTTTGCCACAGTTGTTAGAGGAATCACTGCAGTTGTTCAACTGCTAATACAGTTGTTATGTGGATCTGGCTTCTCCATTGACTTTGCTTGGCAGAAGGTCACAAAAGGTGATCTTGTGACCGTGGGACACTGCAACCGTCGTAAATAGGAGTCAGTTGCCAAGTGTCCAATTTTTGATCTTCCGACCATGGGGATGCATGCGGCAATGGTCATAAATGTGAAAAATGTTCATAAATCACTTTTTTTCATTACCGTTGTAACTTTGAACAATTACTAAATGAACTGTTGCAAGCCAAGGACTTGTTGTATTAGACTAGAGCAGGGGTAGGCAACCTTGGCTCTTTTATGACTCGTGGACTTCAGCTCCCAGAATTCCTGAGCCAGCATAGCTATGTTGTGAATAGAATATGCTGGCTCAGGAATTCTGGGAGCTGAAGCCCACGAGTCATAAAAGAGCCAAGGTTGCCTACCCCTGGACTAGAGTAAATGCCTGATACAATATCACCTTCACTATATTTCACTATTTTGCCAGAAACCTCCTTCCCATTTGGCTGCAATACTAAAATTCCGGAAGCTCTATTTTTGAAAATTATTAAAATAAGCCCAAAGAAAATAATTTGACATTAAAACTGAATTGACTTTAAGGTGGCATCTCAGTTTAGTACACTGGCCACTTTGATCATGAATCCAATGAACAGGAAAAATGCTATCACTAATACTGGCCATCTTAATAAAATAAAATGTCATTTTATGGGATTTCAAACTAATATCACACTTTAGTAATCACTAATATGCTTATTAACAATAGTTTCTTACATTTTAAAAGAAAAATTAAAGAATGATACTGTTTAAATACCACCTAAAATAACTAATAAAACTATTTTCATTAGTTCATAATTTGACTGAGTACAACAGTATCACCACTTAAACTGTATGTTTCTTTTACTTACAACATTAAATACTTTCATGTTATGTTCTCAACAAATCAGATTTCAATAGGGAGAAAACATGCAGAATTCCAAAGGTAAAAAAGTGGTCTGCAGAAGTGTAATTCAAAGACAAATATACAAACTTTGTATAGGGAAAAAAATTCTTTTAGGTAACTTACATATATAGGCATTCAGTCGTAAATAGAGTAATGTCAAAATGACAAAAAGTCCATTGTGATGTAATAGGACAGGTTTATTGATTTATTTATTAAATCTATAGGCCACCCACCTCTCTATCAAATCTACCAACAAAAGTGACTTTGGGCAGATTCCATCCACCACCACCCCTCCTAAAATAATGATAAGGAAGAAATTTAAAGAGTGACAATTAAGCATTTGTTTTGGCCTGAATATTATTTAATGGTCAACTGTAGGTTTTTTTTGTTGGTAGATTTGTCCTGAAAAATATAACTCCCATGTTCGCCATCAAAATAATGGTAATACTTTGAAAAAAAATGAAGAAATAGTAAATTGCAGCATTTTCCATATAATCAATTCAAATATTTTATTACGGCCAAAGACCAGTCCAATTATAAATACTCAAGAAGTAGTTAATTAAAAGTTCTAGAATAAAATAATAAACAAAATCTATGTTGAAATAATAATTTGGAAGCCTATCTACCAATTGCATGTAAACACAAGCACAGCCTAGACTATAATGTAACATTAGTCCTTGAATTGTGAAGGCCAATAGTTTTTAGGTACTAAAATACAACGGGGTGATAATATCAAAAGAATTAGTACATAAATTGTATAAAATGGTTATAATGGATTATTCATCAGATCCTGCTGAATCTGTATTGCTGTTGTGCAGAATCTAGTTACATGCGCTGTGACAACGAACTGTTCGTCTTTAAGATAAACAGTGTCAAAATGGCTAGGATACCTATTAATTATCAGGAAAATAAATTTTGTTTGAATGTCTCTATAAAAAGAGCAGTGAAGAAGGATGTTTCCAGAGGTTTCCACCTCTCCAGAATTACAAGGACAGACTCGTTCAGCCAATGATATCCCTTTATATTTGTTGTCCAGGGTGGCTGAGGGGAATAAATGACATCATACAAGTGAAAAGGCTTTCTGATAATTCACTATCTCTAACTGGCTAAGATAATTGACAGGGGTGACAGCATATCTAATAGAATCTGGAGCCAGAAACAATGGAGCTTTCTCTGCTTGCCTCTCTATGTCCTCTATCCTTGGTCTCAGGGTTTGTTCTGCTCGAGTATAGAGAAAACGTAGCTTAACAAAGTTGTGCTCAACAGCCTTGATTTATGAAGAGGAGAATTTATCTTGTAGGATTAATGGTGTAAGGCTTTGGGGAAAGAAATTATGTTTTAGCCAAAGATTTAAGGAAACTATACAGATTCTTGTTTCAACTTTGATCAATCCTGTTCTCCAGGCATAAGAGTGTGTGGAGAATTGCTCTAATAAATTTGGATTGAAGTCTTTCTAGAGATGTTAAAACAAGAAGCTGAGGGTCTGAGCAGGGTCCCATAAAGAAGTTGTGCTAGCGACTTGGCCTGGAAAAGCTGCAGGAACATAGTATCTTCCCTTTGAGCAGAAAAAATTAAGAATAGTACTAGGTGATCTTTGGCCAGAAGCAGCTGCATATTCATAATGTGCTTTTCTTGAGCTGATGGCATGTATGACCACACCTAGATATTTGAAGGTGACATATGTTATGTCCATTGAGATATCATGAGTGGAGTTTTGGAGTCATAACCTTAGTTTTCTGGTAGTTTATGTCCACTTTGTCATTATTATAATACTGGACAAGGACTTGCAAGACTCTTTTAAGACCGACAGGTGTCCTGGAGAGGATTACTGCATCATCTGCATAGAGCAGCAGGGCAAAGGTTCAATCCCCTATTTTTGGTGGGTGATAATTTGATTTATTTAATTATTTTACCGTGTCATTAATGTAGAAAGTAAAAATCAAGGGGGCCAAAATGTACCCCTATTTAACCCTCTTTTGATGTCGGTACCTCAAGAGAGACCCTTGCATATTACACCTAACCTTGAGGAATGTTATTGATATGTGAGGCACATCATAAATGGAGAAGCCTATGATCAATTGAAGCAGCTTCCAGTTTCTCCCATAGCTTAGTCCTGGAAATTGTTTTGAAGGCTGCTTTGAGATCTATCAAGGCAGCATATAATGATACAGGTCTATTGGATGCATATTTTTTTTAAATCAAATGATAGAGGACCATACATTGATCAATGGTGTGTCTCCCCTCTCTAAACCTGGCTTGTTCTTCAACTATCAAATTGTTATGATCCAGCCACTCCTTGAGTTTATCTTGAATGTGTTTGGCATAAAGTTTGCTAATTATGTTTAGTAGACTTATTAGTTTATAGTTAGCAGGATCGTCTCTCTTTCCTTCTTAAAAATTGGGACAACAGTCACCAGGCCCCAATCCTCTGGGACATGTTCAATGGTATCACTATAACTAAATAGCATCACCAGGACTGGAATCCACTACTCCATATTTTTGTTCAGCACCTTAGCAAAAAATTGAGATTTTAGGAAGATACAACTGAATCTTAGGAGATTAATATTTAGAAAGCTTATTAAAATGCTGCTTTTCTATAAAACCTCTTAGGAATAAGTGTTCCTGTAGCTTGATAAATTAATTAATAGTTATCTGGAAATTGATGACTGCATATCATTATGGATTATTTACATTATTTGATTAGTTATTTCCTGCATTCCAAGCTGTTCTAAGCAAGTCACTTATTGAATAAGTATACAGGTTGGTTTAAGTAAACATATAGTATTGAAAAAGGTCAGAAAATTTGGGCCAATGGTACTGTGATGATCCAGTTACAACAGGTCGACAAATATTGAACAGCTTTTACCTCAAATAAGCAATATTAAAATTTATGATTTTTTTCTGGATTACATTTCATTGAGTCTTATATTTTTTTTATTTCAATATAGATCTGCCTAGGAAATTATTGTTAAAAATAAATAATGTAAACCAGACACACTATAAGCTAGTGTCTGGTTTACATTATTGATTTTTATCAATAATTTTCTATGTGGATCAATATTGAAATAAAAATTATAAGGTTCAATGAAATACTGCTTATTTGATGTAAAATTATTTGTTCCTATTGAGTGAGAAAGGTGACTATGTAAATTAGATAAGTAAAATAAAAAAATTGTACTATTCACAAATAAAAAATAACAGAATATATGGTTGACAACGTTTTGTATATGATACTTAAAATTTCAAGGAGCTGCTTTATAGTTATACTTGAAGAGTTCAACTACCCTAACATCTGCTGGAAATTTAACTCTACTAAGAGTCAGAGGTCCAATAAATTATTGTGCCCTTTTGCTGACAATTTCATTTGTCAGAAACTTGAAGAAGGAACAAGAAGATGGGGTCTCTAACCTAGACCTTACATCAACAGAGAGGAATTGGTTGAAGAAATGAAAGTGACTGGAACCTTGAGAAAAAAATGTTCATGTCATGCTTAAGTTCATGATATCAAGGGAAGGAAGGATAGAAGAATCAAAGCTATATACTGGGTTTCAGAAAAGCTCGTTTTGATGAATTCAGATTAAAAGAAGGTCAGATCCAGGAGCTTGACATCCTAAGGGAAAAAAGCACCCAGGAAGGATTGAAAACCTATAGTGAGATATTGCAGGTGCAGCTGCAAACAATTCCTTCTAGAAAGAACCAAAGGGAGACATCTAAATATGCCAGTGTACATAAGGACCTTTCTAAGATGCTCAAACAACAAAGGGACATGTATAGGAAATAGAAGGAAGGGATCATAAGCAAAGAAAGAAAGAGGTAATTATCCAAAACTGTATGGATCCTATCAGAAAAGAAATGAGCAGAATGACACAAGACTTACAGGAAATGCCACAAACAACAAAAAGCTTTTTCAGATGTCAAAAACAAAAGGAAAGGCAAATAGGCATAAAGTCTGATGTGAACAGAAGAGGGTTTATTAGTAATTGTAATAGCAAAATTGTTTTGCAATTTTTATATTAAGTTTATCAGGCTACAATAGAAAAAAATGAAAACAGTGGGAAAATAGGGGAGGGAAAAAAGGAAGGGAAAAAGTATAGAGTAAACCAGCAAAACCCAAAGTCAATGTTTCATTTTTAAACACTCTTAACTTATATTTCACTTCTATCTTTTTTCAGGTGGGGGGGAAACCTTGTTGCTGGCCATAATGAGTAAAAGAACTGCAACTGAGGATAGAAAAGAAAAAAGTAAGATAATATAGGAAATGTATTTGAATTCAAGTATCCAAAGCAGGTTGAGATACATCTGGACTACTGAAAGAATCAGCAGAAGATATTACATAAATTGTAAGAATATTTTATTTATTTATTTATTTATTTATTTTTCCAACTTCTATGCCGCCCTTCTCCCCACGGGACTCAGGGCGGCTCACAGCATATTAAAAAGAAACACAAAAAACATTTCCCCTATAAAACCAATTAAAAACCAAATATATTTATGGCTGTGTCATTATTAAAATCTTTAAAAAAATTTTCCCTATTTAAAATTCACCCTAGGTCAGTCCCGCTTGTTGAAAAAGCCATGTCTTGAGGGCGCGGCGGAAGGTTAGGAGATCCGGGATCGTCCGGATCTCGGGGGGTAGTTCG
>NW_015392045.1:0-1687 GCF_001527695.2 Protobothrops mucrosquamatus | reverse complement strand
GGAACTCCACCCCAAAGCCTCGAATGATCTCTCCCAGCGGCTTCACATAAATATTGAACAATAGGGGCGAGAGGACCGACCCCTGAGGCACCCCACAAGTTAGGGGCCTAGGAGTCGACCTCTGTCCCCCTGCCAATACCGACTGCGTACGGTCGGTGAGGAAGGAGGAGAACCACTGCATAACAGTGCCTCCCACTCCCATATACATTAGAGTGAAAGACCACTTGATCTATATTGATCAAGGCCCTTGGGTAGTATTAACACTGTTATTTAAATAAATGATTAGGATGGAATCAATCATGGGGTATTTACAAATTCTCTAATTAATTTTTAACAGAATTTAAGTGCTGAGAAAAATAAATACCAACATAAATATTGTTGACATCAGCCAGAGGAATGCAAATCAAAAGTTCTATATGCATTCCTCTATAAAGAATTTTCAGACTAAATTTAGATAGAAAGATAATAGTCAAATGAAAATGTTATTTTAGATAATAAGCTCCTTAGCATCCCTGTTTGTGCTTATGCAAATCTGCAGTTCCATTTATTTAAACTTTTTTTCTAATAGATAAAGACTAAAGGATTGATCTAATTGCTTCACAGATTGGAACAACAAGAACGCAATGCTGCAACATGCAAAGTCATCAAAGTTTCATAGACCCTGAAGTTAATATTCTATAAATATTAAGATTTAAAGTTCTAGAATTAACATTCTAGATCTGACTTTGGACAAAGAAATCCAGTAACATTGAGCACTGAAATCCCCTCTCTGCAGTCAGACAACTTCAGCCTTAAATCGTTCTTGTGAGGAAATATAGTAAATTCTATTAGAAGCCTACCAGTAGTCTTCATTATAATAGCAAAGACATCAGTACTTTTCCAATTTCTCTTTGGTAATTTCTCTATGTGCATTAATATTTTTTCTATTTAAATGAAATAATGTACAGGTTATGCCTGGCTAAAAATTATTGATTTCAGTGCCAGGTTGAAAGAATAAATTTCCAGTCATGTTCCAGTTCACAATCATTCCAACTTTAGGTTTATTCTTTTTTTTTCCCCCTCTTGTAATAAATTTGTCCTTAAAAAAGCTGGATATAGATATCATCTGCTCATTAAAATCCAAAGACGTAGCAATAAAACAAGCTGCTCTTCTAATCCTCTTATTCAGTGATATTTTGAAGACTTAATCACTTGAGTAACGCCATTGACTTTTCTCTCATATGTTGATCATTAAAAGCTTAAATGCATTTTTTTATAATTGTTAAAAAAAACCTAAGAAATGGAGATAAGGGTTGCCAGATTATTTATGTTTTTACTTTTGCATTGGGCTACTTGGATTGCAGAGGGTTTCCAGGTTCTCAGACTGAGACTGATTCATTTCTGCAGTGAGGCCAAAATGAATGATTGCATTCAAACAACTTGAAAGCTTATTGTTCAAAGATGTTATTTAAGGCAGAGGTCCCCAACCTTTTGGGCACCAGGGACCAGTTCTGTTGGATCGCGCAGGCAGTAAGACACGAGTCGAGTGACAGTCAGCTCTTGGTTTATTGGCAAGGCATAAAGTAAATCCGGACTGGCTCTCTGGGCCAGGGGAGCCCTCTTTTATGGGATTCCCCTGGCTTGTAATCACACAATTCCATTGGCTGGCAAGACCCTGTTGCTAGTTAGCCAACCAGCAACGGGCATG
>NW_015392044.1:17824-20721 GCF_001527695.2 Protobothrops mucrosquamatus | reverse complement strand
AAGCTAATTCAACCGGGCTCCTGATCGGGGTGCGGACAGGCCTCAGGCCCGGCTCCTCACATGGCGGCGGCCACAGCCCCAGCCTCACGCCACCCCCAGGCCTGGGCGCATCTCTGTCCTCACCTCGTCTCCCGACATGGCTACGGCTCTCCCTGACCGTCAAAGCAGAAACTTGGAAGCGCCCGTCTCGGGGGGGGGGAGAAAAGCCCCAACACCGCCCAGGAAGTCAGTCGCCCCGACTCGTTTGCTCAGCCCGTCCGGCTCGCCTCGCCTCGCCTCGCCTCGCCGCCGCGCTCAGCTCTTGCATCAGCAGCAGGAGGAGGAGACAGAAAGCAGCGCGTTTGTCCCGGATGGGAGCATGCGCCGCAGCCCTTCCACAAGATTCTCGGGAATTGTAGTCTCATGTCTGCGCAAGCGCAACTGCAACGGAGATAAGTGAAATCGCGACAGCAACATGTGCAATTTTGCGGATGGGGAATTTGAGCTGGTGAGATCACGCGGGGGGGGGGGCGGGCTTGCTTGAGCACGTGCTCCTCCAGAAAAGTGGAGTTCCTGATCCTACAGTTACGCTATTTACGCAAGGGTCGCGTAGTTCCCTCTTTCAGAGAAGACGGAAGGTGATTAGAACGCTGCAAACTTTGTGGAGAGGCGGGACGCGCTATTGTTCCGTCCCTTTTGAAAAAAAATTGCGCGACTTCTAGCTGTGCTTTTAATAAATCTACTACAGCTTTCTTCCTATTATTAAATTTAACATTGAGTTCATACATGGTATTTGTGGGAGTGTTTTAAAATCCAACAGGAACGTTTGGTTACACTCCCTCCTAAAATAGTAAAATTCTCCTCTGGTGATTATAGTTATGTCTACATTGGTTTCTTTTTTTTAGTATAATTTTATTAAGATTTTAATAAGCATGAAAACTAAATTCCAATATTTATAATAAAAGAAGAAATAACTTCCTTTTTCCCATAATTTTTTGTAATCTTTAAAACCATGGGTTTTTTCTGTTTCATGCAAAGTCTGTAGGAGGTTTCTTGTCAGCAATAAACTTTAATAATGTCTTTTTTCTGATCAAAGATGTCAATTTGGCCACTTGGACAAGTTCCATTACCTTCACTGTACATGCCTCCACTGTGGCTAATATTGAATCTTTCCATCTTTGTGCATATCTTGATGCAGTTGTATATAGAAAAACAGTTCCATGACTTGTTCCAACTGTTTATTGATCAGCCCAAAGGAAAACCTGATTTCAATTGTATATTAAAATCATCTGAATTAGTATATGTATATTGTATATTAAAATCATCTGAATTAGTATATGTTTCTTGGCAAGTACTAGGCAATACATTTTTCAATTTCCCACTTCAGTCTGTGGTTCCTAGATTATTGGAATCTGAATAATAATACTATTATTAAATGTACATGCCACTTAACTCGGAGCAGCTGAATGCTGATCAAATCTAGTCTTTGAGCTTTTCAAGGTAATGTGCAGTTAGCTGTCTGTCGCTTCAAGTAAAGCCTCCTTTGAATCAAGCTCAACTCTGGGACACATCCACAGAGTTTTCTTAGGCAAAGGCAAACCACTTAGTGTTGTATATCTTAGTAATCTGTCATTCAGAAATTAACTAGACCCAACCTTGCTTAATTTCAAAGCCCAAAGGAGATCAAGCAGGTGCTGCCATTTGCTGAGACACTGCTTTCTTTAGCCTTTCATTAAATACATTTCAGCCTTAGTACATGGCCAGCATCAAGCTTGTTCAAATCCTAATAAAAACATACCTAGCTTAAAAATGGTTGGCTTGAGTGCCTCATGCATGCCCTAATAAATGGTAGAAAAATCACATGTAATTAATTATACTAAATGCCATTCATTTCTTTAAAAAATTTCCAAACTAAAGAGGGGATTTGGGCCAAACCACCAAAAAAGTTGTGGTCAGTACCGTCAATTCAATTACTGGATCAGGCATATATACTACAATGTTGCATATTTTCCTCAGTCCATTTCTTCCCCTCTCTACACTTGATGCTTCCAGGAAAAAAGTATTGAAATTAAAAAGGAATTGCCTTTTACTATAAATAATTATAATTTGGATGAATTAACAGTTTGACACCGTATGAAAACTTCCTTCTTTAAAACGTAGTTGGCAAGTCACCCAATTCCCAGTCTTACACAATAACAGTGACAGGCTCGGTTGTCACTTCTAGATCTCACACATGCTCTGTTCCATAGGGGAAAACTCCACAAGGCCTCCACGTTGTTCATAAAGGTAAAAGAGGTCCAAGCTATGGTTTGTGTTTCAACTAAACAGAAATTACTAATGTGCTCAATAGATGTGTGGGAAAATATTTGTGATACAGGAAGAGGAAGGGGTTGGATTTGGCTTTTAGGACTTGTTTACTAGCCTGTTTGAAGAAATTTGATTCATTAATTAATTCCATCTTTTTAGGGCTAGTTTCACCCATTGTGCTAAGTCAAAACCAAACAATCCACATTATCTCCTGTTGTTGTTTGTCCATCGATTTCGATGAAGACCTTGACATCTTGGGTCAAGATGTCAAGACTTGCGCGTGGATTGGATTAAAGTGAGGGAGAGGTGCGCATAGTCAGCCTCACTCTCTCTTCCAAGATTCCATCTTGTTCCAATGGCAGGACAAAAGTCGAGACAGCTGGAGATGGGCTGGGCGCAGTGGTTGACCATTTATTTATTTATTTATTTATTTATTTTATTTAATTTATATGCCGCCCTTCTCCCAGCGGGACTCAGGGCGGCGCACAACATATTTAAAACAAAAGCATATATACAATCCCCCCCTGTAAAACCGAATTAAACCAAATTTTAAAGTTGTGTCTTCCAAATTCCTTAAAAATGAACCCAGTATAAAATCCTCCCTAGGTCAG
>NW_015392044.1:6677-15034 GCF_001527695.2 Protobothrops mucrosquamatus | reverse complement strand
AAACCCAGGCCCTTCCCACTCCTCGCCCGGCTAAGGCCGCTGGAAAGGCCGCAGAGATCATCGGAGCTGCTGGGGAGGCTCCAAAACCACCGGAAGGTCTCCAAAAAGGCCTCCAAGCCATTGAAATCAGGACGGCCAAAAAGGCCCTCGGATAGGCCACCAAACAGGCCGCTCGGCCATCGCGACCACCAGAGCTGCCACCACTGGGGGGCCGTCTTTCGTGTCTTGCCATGCTCTCAGCGTACCACATCGCTTGCAGAAACTGCCTTCATGACCGTTGGTCCTATTTTAATAGGTCTCATCCGCTCAATCCACCAGAGTCTGTCTTCACATGCTCGGGATAGACAAATCCTTTGCTCACCGAATGTCAAAGACACAACGGCTACTCTCGACCTGGTTTGGCCAGCCTGTCGAAGCTGTTGTCCGGGGTGTGGCCGCTGCACATGTTACAGCTACTAGGAGCCACAGGTGAGAGCTGAGTTTCAGGTGGGGACCAAAGGTGTACGAGCTGCCCTAAAAAAGGACACGACATGCCCTCCACCAGAGGTGCTACCCCTCCCTGAACACCCCATACACCCCTCATTATCTCCTACATAAAATATGAAGCCAACCTTTAATATGAATAACTATATGCATTTAGAAATTTCTCTATGAAATGGAACTAACAACTACAAAATCTTTATTTGCCAAACCAAATCTCATTCAATACAACCTTTGCAAACAAAAATCTAATTCATTATTCATTGCTTCCTTTATCTACTGGTTTGGGGTGCTTTTACAAATCTTTCTGAAATTCCCTGAGCATAAAGTTGAATGCAAATCTATCCTCCATGATCAATTATCCATATCTGTGTTCTGTTTTTAGAATACTTAGAAGTTATGAGACTAAAGTAACTTCTAAATAGAATCTTAGAAGTTATTTTAATCTCATAACTTCTAAATAGAATAAAAGAGAACACAGATATGGATAATTGTATGCATGGCTGGGGAATTCTGGCAGTCAAAGTCCACACATTTCAAAGTTTCCAAGATTGGGAAACATTGCACCAAAGATAACTTTTCCATATTGCAGGATTGGAAATAAGCCTGCTGAAAGTAGCTGAACTACATCTCTCAGCTGTCTGGAACTACTGAATTTTTTTTAGTTATTTATTATGTATATATCCACCCATCTGGACAGCTTACAAAGGTTAAAACAGAAAACTCGCCCATAATACATATTGGTAGATGAGCAATGTCTGAACAGCCACTGCTGCTGCAGGGAGATGTTTCTAATCTCTTCTGTGTACATGTTTGTGGAATTGTATTAGATTTGTACCAATAGCAGACAAAGGACTTGCTAAGTATCTGAGATTGTGCAGTTGTTGAAAGTAGAATTGCCCCATTTAGAAATAAGACATTTTGTAACAAAATCTTTATGACACGTGCAGATGAAAAAGAAATGTGTATTCTCAGCAAGATAAATCTATTTGGAGGATAATTTTTCAGAAGCATGGTGGGGAATACTGTCAATTTTCTTTGAAGTACCTCAGCATTTTACTTCTTAACATTCTGTTTGCTTGTTTTTGAAAAATTTAATGGAATATAAAAATCTTTATGTGTGGCGTGTCTTCGTGCACATGCATCTTTTGCAATTTGCTGCCTTCCAGATTTTATATTATTTTACAAATTATATTTTATATTGATTATGCTATAATACTATATGGTATTTATTGGTAAACCAGTAACTACTGATAAATTTAATATATAAGGTAGTGGGGAAAGGGGATTTCTTAGTTTACTTGGGTTTTCTTATCTTTTTCTTTTCTTTTCTTTTGGTTTCCATTATTTTCCAATATTTTTCTTTACATTTGAAGACTGTTTTGTTTTATTGTGTTTTTTTAGTGTATTTTGGTCAATATTTCACATTTTGAAAAAAAAGTCTATATATTTTTTCCTTGACTTTATATCTCCACTCTGCTTTTTATAATGTTATTATTAATTTATAGTATTATTAAATATTATCATATTGCTTACTAGAACACGCAGGATAGTGGATGTGTTATTGCAATGCAAACTCCATCCCTTTTGTATGTGCATTGATATCATATGGATGTTTAAAGGGATGAGGCTTCCAAAACAGGACTACATTTGCCATTTTGCCTACATTGAGTCTCTCTCTCTCTCTCTCTCTCTCTCTCTCTCTCTCTCACACACACACACACACACACACACACACACACACAAACAAACACAGTGTAGACACTGCTGCTTCTTATACTAATGTTTGGCTTCTTCATTGGCAGCTTTATAACACCATACATTTTAAGCTCTTGCTGAAGCTGCTACTAAAATGCTAATATGCTCTAAACAGGTATCCCTAGATGAACAGTTGTAAGGAGAATGCTAAAATGATCAATATTAATATTAATATTAATAAATGAAACCTCACTGAAACCATTTTGAATAGTTATAAATTCGGCAGGGGGGGGGAACAGTTTATTCCTTCTGGAAAAATATTCCATATTTGGGGGGGTGATCGTTGTTAGTATTGCCAGATGTTTAGCACATATAACAAAACTGGAATATGACATTCTGAAAACCCACATCAGTTTTGGATAAAGACTGCAACAACATTTTCCATCAATGGATTTAATTTCTCTGGCATCCAATTATCCCCTTGTTTTTATTCATGGTGGTCTAAGTATTGTAAAAATTAACGGTCCCTATGGCATTGATTTAAATGGGCAGCTCTCAAGTTGCTTTCAATGTCTCTAGGAAAAAAACTAAAACATTTGTTTGCGGGGGGGGGGAAATACAGCAAATTGCAAGAAGTCACAAGAGATCTACAGTTATTTAAGAGATCCAGCTGTTTCTCAAGGATGTCTCTCATCTGTCCGCTATCATTGTCCTTAGATCTGAGTTTCTTTCTCTTTTTCTTTCTTTTTCTTTCTTTCTTTCTTTCCTTCTTTCTTTTCTTTTTTTTTGGTGGGAGAAATGAATACAGTTTTTATTTGCAAATAAAAAGATTAACCAGAAGCAAGTTTCAAAATGGTCATACCCCTGCTTTCTTAATTTCTGATTATTTCCATACAGAACTTTTAATATGCATTATTCATTGTTTCATGAAGAATTCAGAAGACACCTCATCCTTTAGTAATTAATCTATTTTAATAACAACAACAACAACAACAACAACAACAATAATAATAATAATAATAATAATAATAATAATAATAATAATAATAATAATAATAATAATAATAATAATAAAGTTGGAATGTACCTTGGAGGTCTTCTAGTCCAACCCCCTGCTCAGGCAGGAAACCCTATACCATTTCAGACAAATGGCTGTCCAGTCTCTTCTTAAAAACTTCCAGTGTTGGAGCATTCACAACTTCTGGAAGCAGGTTGTTCCACTGATTAATTGTTCTAACTGTCAGGAAATTTCTCCTTGGTTCTAAGTTGCTTCTCTCTTTGATTAGTTTCCATCCATTGCTTCTTGTCCTGCCTTCAGGCGCCTTGGAAAATAGCTTGACACTCTCTTCCTTGTGGCAACCCCTGAGATATTGGGACACTGCTATCATGTCACCCCTAGTTCTTCTCTTCATTAAACTAGACATACCCAATTCCAGCAACCATTCTTTATATGGTTTAACCTCCAGTGCCCTAATCATCTTTGTTGCTCTTCTTTGTACTCTTTCTAGAGTCTCAACATCTTTTTTACATCATAGTGACCAAGAATTGAAATGGAAATGGGCTGGAAACATAGCAAGAAGGAGAACTGATGGCAGGTGGACCAAGGCAGTCATAGAATGGATCCTACTTGATAAAAAGCATCCACAAAAGAGACCTAAAACAAGATGGATCGACAACATCAGCAAGTATTTCAGACCTTTTTTACATCGTGGTGACCAAAACTGAATGCAGTATTCCAAGTGTGGCCTTCCCAAGGCATTGTAAAGTAGTATTAATACTTCACGTGATCGTGTTAATGCAGCCTAGCACTGTGTTGGCTTTTTTGACAGCTACAGCACACTGCTGGTTCATATTTAATTGATTGTCCACTAGGACTCTGAGATCCCTCTCACATTTACTACTACTGAGCAAGATAGCACCTATACTGTACCTGTGCATTTGATTTTCTTGCCTAAATCTAGAACCTTACTTTTTTCATTATTGAATTTCATTTTGTTAGATAGCGCCCAATGTTCAAGTCTGTCAAGATCCTCCTGTATCTTAAGTCTATCTTCTGGAGTGTTGGCTATTCCTGCCAGCTTGGTGTCATCTGCAAATTTGATGAGTTCCCCATCTATCCCCTCATCCAAATCATTGATGAAGATGTTGAAAAGCACTGGGTCCATAACAGAGTCCTAGGGCACCCCACTACACACTTCCCTCCATGTAGATGCAGTTCCATTGGAGACCACACACTGAGTATGGCCGGTCAGCCATCTATGAATCCATCTGATGGTGATGCTATCTAACTTACATTTTTCTATCTTATCAAGTAATAGGTCATGGTCTACCTTGTCAAATGCATTACTGAAGTCCAAGTAAATTATATCCACAACATTCTTCTGGTCCACTAATTTTGTCAAAGAATGCAATAAGATTTCTCTGGCATGATCTGTTTTTGACAAACCCATGTTGATTTTTGGTAATGACTTTGTTTGCCTTTAGGTGTTCGCTGATTTGTTGCTTATTATCTTTAAAATCTTTATATTTTATATCTGCTTTTATTTTTTATTTTTTTGATTTTTGTTTTTCTACTGTTTGATTAATGAAAGAGATCCAAACCAAAAATAAAAAATCTTGAAAGCTTGAAAAACAAATCCTAAATATAGTAGCAGTATATGAGTTCTAATCCTCATTCCCACAACCCATATCCTAATATTGTCAGTTTAATCAGTGGTAGTTAGCAAAAATGTGCATCTCTTTACCACACAGACAAAGTACATTCTGAAACTATTTTTTAACCATTTAATCTATTTGGGAGAAATATGTTCCAGTTTGTATTATACTATACTGTGCTATACAAACTTTAAAAAATGTGTAGTTTGCTTAAATTCAGTATGAGTATTCCTTCTACCACCAGCATATAATCACAANCTTATAATCCTTTCCAAGTAAATAGTATCTCCAATACAAGCACAGTGTTATTATTATGTGTCCTTATATATTTGTGAAAGTATTCAGACATTTAGAATCAGTGGTATCTAGTAGTTCTTAAAGAATTTCACCATTTATAGCTAAACATGGTACAAACATGTCCTATGAATCTTTTTTTCTGCCCTGTCTCTGTGAAGTTTCCTCCATCTCATTCGCAGCTCATGAACAAGCTTATATTAACCTTAGCTAGATCCGTGTTCAAGAAGAATTCTGTCCTTGAAACTTCCACTGTCTGCTGCAGTATCTGTAAAATTCAATTCCCTTCACTGTCCATTCGGTTGGCAGAAAAGGTAGATTACCCAAGTAAGTGGATTCAATCTGGCACTTACTGGCCATTTCAGGCTGATTCAAGCATGTGTTGAGCCATATTCTCCTACAGTAGTGTGTTAGACCCAGTTCCAGACCAAGTGAGTAACTTACAGTCAGCATTTTTATGCTTTCGGTTTTTACTGCTGCTTCTAATCCTGTGAACTTCTGTCTCGGGCTTTATGCAATGCTGTATTTGCACAATGTGGAAAACACTCTCTTGACCCCCAAGCTAGGAGAAATCAATATGTGTATGCATTGGACATTCATGGGATTGTGCACATGCTTGTGTGATTTAGCTTCCTTTATGATTCCCACTTTATGAGATGTGAGAAAGGGTAAAAACACCCAAAGATGTCAAGCTTGATATGTCACCTCTGCCCCATTCCTGGATCACTATTATGATTGTGATATGATATGATTGTGACCCTGAGTAGACAGACTGAATTATTAGCTCCATACTACACAGCTCTTTTACTCTTGGTGGAGTTCAGGCTTTAATCCAGACAAAGGCTATTGTGTGCTCAGCTTGATTTGGAGCATGTGATCCCAGTAGCACACAGAACAAGGATTACAAAGCAAAAGAAATTTGTAAAACATTTTATGACACTAAGACAGAACTGGTTCCTATTTCACCCACAGCATTAAGACATAACATGTCAAGTGCACTCTTGCTGGATAGATTTGTTATAAACCTTTGTTTGAAGATTGTAGAACTTACGTGATATTTTGCCTGTAATCGTTTATATAGAAATGGTTAGAGTTAAAGTTAGTGAGGAATGAAGCAATGCTGAAATATCTGTGCATAACAGAATACATACACCTCGTTCATTATGTAGTAGTAAGATTTGGGTATGTCAGGAAAAATATAAAAGTCAGCTGAATGCAATGGAAATGGGCTACTTAAGAAGAGTGTGGGATAAAATAAGAATATATAGGGTTGCAAATGAATGATACTGAATATATAATTGAAAACATAATGGAAAATCAGCAAAAGAAATATGTTGAGAGGGCTTGGGCATAAAGGGTAAATTAACAGGGAATGAGTCACAAAATATGATTGGAAAAATCAAGAAAATCAAGATTGAATGAGGTCCTAAAAAAGCAAGAGTTGAGATATTGAGAGCCATGATGGCACAGTGGTTAGAATGCAGTATTGCAGACTCACTCTGCTGACTTCCAGCAGTCCAGTCCTGACCGGCTCAAGGTTGACTCAGGCTTCCATCCTTCTGAGGTCAGTGAAATGAGGGCCCAGATTGTTGGGGGCCATAAGCTGACTCTGAAAACAAATTAGAGAGGGCTATAATACCCTATGAAGCAGTAATAAGGCTATTGATCCTGCCATTTACAAAAGAAAGGACAATATATGAAGTATTGCATAACATAAAAGTAACACATGGTTTGTAAGCAATAGAAAGATATGGAGAGATATGTTGAATGATAATAGTATAAATGAAATTTTATCAGATTTTCTTTTCCCTTATTTCTAGCCTTTAGTTTGTTTTGCTTTCTACTTCTGTATTAATCCATGTTTTACTAGTGACATGTTTATTAGTAAAATATAATAGTGAAATAAATAAAGACATAATGACAAGATCTTTCAACGCATAATAGTAAGTCAAATAAAATCTACAATACAGCTACACAAGTTAGAATGAGCAAATCTAACATATTTGTGTTTTGATCAGTTTCTTGTTTTTCCAACATTTCACTATTTGTGCCCTATTTCTGCACCTGATGATAATGATGATAATGATATCATTAACATGCTGCTGTATGTTTTTGTAGGTATTTCTCCTAAGATAATAATTTTTACTCACTTTTCCCTAACCTAACTTTAATTTAGTGTGCAGATAGGACTGAAAAATCAAAAATTGGTTATTAAAAAAAATCCTACTTCTACATTGGCTCCCTTTTCCCCAATTTTTTGCATCTAAGTTCCATTCTAAAAGAAAAGAAACACTAGAAGAGATAACATATAGAAATTTCATTTCAAAATGTTCTTTTTCTTTTCAAAACTGGATTCTTTTTTTCCCCTTTTCTCTACACAAACATATGGATTATAGCCACCTTGTGTAATTGTCAAACTAACTCGATATACTCAGTTTTTAAGAAACCAAAAATTCTGGAATGCCTTTTCCAACCATTTAATGGCATTCCTACTAGCTACATGACTATTTCCTTTATAGACAAGCATGGGAATAATTTTTCTAGATTTTTTTCCCCTTTACATACCTAAAGAAGGTCCTACTCATTGTTAAACTTTAGTTTTCTTTAGTTGGCGTCTCCCCTCATATCAAGTTTTATTGTTCTCTGATTTCAAGTATTTATCTTACTATCAGTGAACATATGAATAGAATGCTGACACCCTATACAAAAATTATTAGCAACATTACTTTGGATTACAAAGAATGAAAATTGTATTGCAGAATACAATGGAATCAATCTCTATGGAGATTCTCAGTCATTCAGGTCATGGTTGTCCCAAAAGTGCTTTTTCAAAAGGCAACTGGATGTTTGTTTTTTCTTGAAGACGTTTCGCTTCTCATCCAAGAAGCTTCTTCAGAACTGACAATGGGACAATGGAATCAAAGCTTTATATGTTGTGTATATTTTTTCTATCCTGCTCTATAGAGTAGAGAGAAGGCCACCTGAAGAGACTAGAAGCATTTGAAATGTGGATTTACAGGCGGCTGTTACGTACAGGGCTTTTTTTCTCAGAGAAAAGGTGGTGGAACTCACCTCCCTCCCCTGGCCACGCCCCCACCCAAACCTGGCCACGCCCTCATCAAACCCTAGGACCGCCCCTTTAGAGAACAGGAATGCAAGTAAAATTTGGGAGGGGCTATAAAAGTAAATGTATGGAATTACATAAAAAGCAATGCAGTACATGTGCAAAA
>NW_015392044.1:0-3174 GCF_001527695.2 Protobothrops mucrosquamatus | reverse complement strand
CTCGGGCAGGGTCGCCTAGGAAACGGGCCAGGGGCGCGCCGACCGAGCCTCCCTATGGCCGCGGTTGTGAGCCAGGCAGGGGCAGAGAGCTGCGAGTGCGAGCGCGCCCCCCCAGATGTTGCGCCCGGTGCGGCCGGCCCGGAAAAAGGTGCCGGAACGCGGTTCCGCCGCGTTCCGGCTGAAAAAAAGCCCTGGTTACGTATAAGCTGGGTTGACAAGATCAGAAATGAGGAGGTGATAAGCCGCCTGGGAAAGCCAAGGGAAATAATCAAAACAATTAAAAAATTAAAATTAGAATATTTCGGACATGTGATGCGACACCCAGAAAAATACAGTATACTCCATTTAATCCTCCAGGGAAAGATTGAAGGCAAACGAGGTCCAGGCAGAAGAAGAACATCGTGGCTTCAAAATCTAAGGGATTGGTTTGGACAAAACTCAACAGCACTTTTTCGTGCGGCTGCTGATAAAAACAGGATCGCCAACATAATCGCCAACGTCCGATAATGGATATGGCACAAGAAGAAGAAGATTCATATTAATGATAATATATATCACTTGAACATTGTTTTGCTGTTTTACTAAGTGAATATAACTAGTTTTATTGGGATATAAATCAAATAAAATTCTTACATAAGGGTGTATATCTCCTGATGCTTACAAATCTGTTCATCTTTTTGCTCATAAATTACATTTGGAGCCAATTTTGTGTAGTAGTGTCTGTTGTTTTGCAACTTTGATTCTGCTCTAAAGTGTAAATATTTCCAAATGTATGTGCAATTATCTCAAGAGCATCTATTCTTTTTCCTAACATTAAAGGATATTATTAATGAAAAATGACCAAATTATTTCTAATATCAAGAAATTATAAAAATTCAATTAACTGAATTTGCTATTGGGCCTTTACATGGATATTAATGATGTAAAAATAAGCACAAAAAAGTTTCTTAATAACTCAGTGTCTCTACATGTAGCCTCTTTGTCCTAATTCGGAAAGCTGCTCCCAGAAACAAGTTCCTCTGCATCCAACTTAGGATTTTTCTTTAGTTCTCAAAGTATTACAAGTAAATATGTAAGAAAATTATTTGGCTGTCATTAGATGTATGGTTAGAGAGATAGGAAGATAAGAGTTTTACTCACAATACCTTGAAACTATTCAAATTTTGTGAGATTGTAGGGAATTTGCAGCAGAAATCACTTGGTGGTAGAATGTCAAAAATGTATTTCTTAAAAAAGTATTTTCTAGAGGGAGCCCAGAACAGGTATCCATAGAGAATTGTAATCCTATTGGTTTCTGAAAACATTGCTGTTGCTGACATTGGTGAATAGAGAAGAAGCAGAATATATAAACTAAAAATCCTTTCATACTGCTTCTTGGGCTAAATTTCTTTTTACCTTCCTTTCAGATATAATGTTTGTTCTCCCTTAGCACAGGGGTCCTTAACCTTGGCAACTTTAAGACTTGTGGACTTCAACTCCCAGAATTCGTCAGCCACCTTTGAGTTGAAGTCCACAAGTCTTAAAGTTGTCAAGATTGACGACCCCTGCCTTAGCAAATTTCAGACATGTTTTGATCTGTTTTTATGGCAGCATATTCTGTGGCTAAGCTATGTGTTGAGTAAGGAAAACTAAAATCTGATAGACATAATTCCTTTGTGAAACCTAAAGAGATTTCCCATTGTTTTCTACTTTCTAATTAGGATTAATAAATAGCTTGAGGGGGTAAAGATGATTTTCTATGGTGTTTTTTTTTTGCAGTCATATAAATGGATGTCCAGAAGCCCATTTAAACTATTTCTACTGTATGTGATGTAAAAATCTTTTACCTTCCAACTATTCATCAGAATTATATAAAGCAAATCTTTACACATAGGCACCAACAAATATTCTCCCATTTCAAGTTACTTTTCCCAAAAGATAAGCATATATATTGAGCACTACATTTCCTAAAATTAAGGTCACATTAAAGCTTATAAATTTGATTACAATCCTATGATATTTGGTAACTGGAAGGAAGGTATGAAGGATTTGTCCAAAAGCAATCAATATTTTAGATGAAAGATAACAAAATAACATCATAATATTCTTACATTGCTGACTGGTTGTTTTTCCAGATTTATAAGAAATAAGATGTAGGAGCAATTTTGACATTGGGGAGATAATGTTTTGGTCCCAAATCAAATGATTTCATATGTTTAAATCATATTGTTTTAGAATGCAGTTAGTTTGCATTGCTGGGTAGCATAGAAAACTTGCTGCTCTTTACCTTGTTTTATATAGTTGTTAGCCTAGTTACCAGAGCCTTTTGCAATCTGTCATCTTTCTTGACAAATACTTTAGACAGAAAGAAGAAGAGAGCTCTGTGGAGGGAGGTGGGAAGAAGAAAGAGGAAGACGCAGGTTAAAGAATTGCTGAGAGAAAGGGAGGATATGTTCCTGAAAGTATCTCCTCATAATTATCTCATATTAGAGTGGTTATGGCTTTCCCATAGATGATCCTCATGACATGCCAATACTTGTTTATTACCACTTATTATTTATATAGTAATCTTCTTCTCTTCATCACCCCAACCGTTTTAAGGATTGGTATATTGGATTCAGGATTATTTCATGGTTGGTCACTTCAAAGAATACTATTTCAAATGCCTGCAGCCTTCTTGTTGCCCATGTAACTAGAACGTTCATGCAAGACTGGTTGATGGATCTCTCAGGCTGAACAGTTCCAGCACAAATTGGGTAGCACACCTAGAAATTGCTTAAAAATTTGGGTAACAGATGCCAGAAGAGGGATAGGACATTTGGCCAAAGATTTACTTGACCATTAATACCCAGACTGCTGTATGATACTACTTCATCATTGCCTGGCAAAAGGTCCTAGTCAGAAGGAGCCAAAGAGAATGGGAGATAGACAAATTAGCACTCCCAATCGACAAGTTACTGTAATGGGTGAAACCCATGAGCCAGATCTAGCTTGCTGACTGCTAAGCTTGCCTACTAGATATCCTTCCCAGGATGAACTGAGGTAAGAGGTAAGACAGAGGTGCTAATTTGTCCACTACTCACCTAATCCCTCCGATGCCTGCTGGCAAAAGATTATGCAGCTTGCCTTTTGTCAAGACTGCCTCTAAAGAATGCTCTGCTGACGAGGAAAAGATGATGTGTCTTCCAGACCAGG
>NW_015392043.1:8370-23586 GCF_001527695.2 Protobothrops mucrosquamatus | reverse complement strand
ACCAAGCTTGAACAGCAAGAAAGGGGCAGACAGATAGTTCTGTGAATTGTTCAGTTTCAGATCAGTTAAAGATCAAAATTTTGCTGACATCTTCTCAGGAGTCAGGACTAAACAAAGTAAAACCCAACTGGGAGCGACATCATACCATCTATAAAGTATTTGCTTTTTAATGTGCTACTGATAGGATTGGATAGTATTGTACCACAAGATACAGAATCTGAAATCCAAAATTTTTAAGCAATCCTCAGCATAAATAATTAAGGTTGTTTACATTTTAGTTAACTTAAAAAAAACCCCTCTATTTCTTTTTGTCCCATTCTTGAAGAAATTTGAAATCTTTGTCAACTACTTAAAAAATAAATGAATTAAGAAAGATTCTACTTCAAACCACATATCTTATCATATGATGTATGATCCCCATATATATCCCATTACTGCAATAATAGTTCTCTCAATCCTAATTATGGCTTTGTGTATGTACTAATAGGCTATTCTTATTCATGATAGAATTAATGCATCAAAAGAAATAGATTATATAGGCATGTATAGTCCTTGTTTACTGACTAGTAAAAATCATGCAACTGCACTGGACCTACCTTGTCACTTTCATTTCTATTGTTAACTGAATAAGACATCATGGGACAATTTACAAGTTCACTCCTATATCCATTAATTCTGCTTGTTGGAAGCTGGTTGTGAGGTACCCAAATAGAGATCACATAACTTTGCAAACTTTTTTCCCCCAACCTGTAACTGTCACCAAACAAGGCAGTCGATACACAAGGGCTACCTGTAGTCCATAGGCACTTATAGTAAGCTTCTTCCTGTGACTAAACACTTTCTAATTATTTCAGAAAACCCTAAATTATTTGCTTTCTGCATGCACTATGCCAGTGGTGGTGCACCTATGGCATGGGTGCCAGAGGCGGCACTCGGAGCCCTCTCTGTGGGCACACACACCATCTCCCCAGCCCCGCCTCCTCCCACAGCCCCCTCCTCACCAGCAGCCCCCTGGAGGAGAGTCACCCTGGACACGGCCCACACGAAGCAGCACAGCCAAGGACATGGTAGCCGGGCAGTGGGGACAAGACTCTGTCCTTGTGCCCCATCGCGCACAGATGATGCTGTGGGGCATGGGCAGAGGGCGTGGCCACCATGGCGCTGCTGGGCTGCCTGGGTGATCTGTGGCGGGCAGTGGAGATGATGGGTGGCCCAGTGGGCAGGGAGGAGCAGGGACAGGGGTGGTGGAGTGGTTTTGGGGCACTCGGTCTCTAAAAGGTTCGCCATCACTGCACTATGCAGTGTAATTCAAGGGATTCCAAATTTATTCCATTAAACCATGGGATCCCCTGAAATGAAATACAGCTGTTTGACAGGATTCTGTAAGTGACTAAGGACAAAATAAAGTTCCCAAAATAAAGCCAGTTTTTCTACCATTAGAGCTTTGCTTCTTGAGCAGGGATTCTGGGAAATTTGATTTTAACTAAGAGGTCCTATGGCCTGAAAAACCTTTTAACAAACTGGTATATAGCACAATTTGTTCAAAGTTAGTGCACGTTGTAAAAGTAGCAGCATCAGAAAACATTAAAGAAGAAAACTTCAATACAAACCAAAAGTGCTATTGAGCCCTAACACTTGAAAAGTGAAATAAGTAATTGTCAGACAGATATATATTATTATTCTAAAACTTAAAACATTCGGTATTAGAAGAATGCTTCCATGATATAAAATACATTTGCTCTTCTAAATAATTCAAATGGCTACGGGCAAAATACTGAAATTATGATTAAAAAAACAAACATACCCCTACCAATAGAATACACTGAAACATACAGTGTATGTTTCATACAGTGAAACATAAACAACCGTGGATAACTTGAATGTTTATAATTCTAGTAATATGAAAAACTGTTTTTTTTACAAGTATAATATCTTTACCCAGGAACAGTGCTTATACAATAAAACAAGTTCCCTTCATTAACACAGTTAATATTATCTCTATTGTAGCATTAAATGCATTATGTTAATACAAACTAATTTCTAAAATAACAGGAATGAGAAATGCAATCATCAGTAAGCATAAAGAAACCCAAAATCAGTTTTCATAATGAGTTTCAACTGTGGACTTAGTAATTTTTTTCCCCTTTTTTTGACTGGCTTTTTATGACAAATGAATTAAAAATTACTGATACAAATGCCACTAATGTAAAGTTATTTAAAGGCTTGGTTTGGATATATATCCAACTAGGTCTCCTCTGTTTTGCTTGTTAATAAACATGGATTCTCTAATTTCAATAAATGTGTCCTTGAATTGGTAGCTTTTTTCCTTCTCTTTTCAAAAAAAGCCTTCACACAACTGAAGACTTCCTGGTTAATCAAAGTAGTTACATTTTCAGGATCAAAGCAAACAAGTACTTTAAAGCAACTTCAACACAGCTATTGATTCA
Source organism: Protobothrops mucrosquamatus (assembly GCF_001527695.2). NCBI lineage: Eukaryota > Metazoa > Chordata > Lepidosauria > Squamata > Viperidae > Protobothrops > Protobothrops mucrosquamatus. Next base: position 21,139 of record NW_015392043.1, on the reverse strand, counting down.
CCTCATGGTTTCATTTTTTAAATCTTTCATATTTGACCAATCTCCTATTCTTGTAAGAAACCCAGCATAGATGAACTAAGTATAAAGCTGTTATGATGAACTTAGTATAAAGCTTAGATGAACTAAGTATAAAGCTTGTTATGAATAAGAAGACTTCTTAATTTCAAAAAAGAAAAAGAAAAGAAAAGAAAGAAAAAAGAAACTGTAGACTAGGCAGGATTAGTTCCAGTGTGCAAATATAAACGTGATATAAGGCTGAGGAGAAAAGAACATTTGTTTGAATCCCAAACAGCAATTTGATAGATAAAATTCAGGATGCAACATTGTAATTGTACACCAAGCTTGCTAAACAGAATTTCTAGAAGATAAGTAAGTATAATTGGATTCTAAATGGTTACATTAATTGTAAACTATTTAGTATTCCACTGTGAAGAAGAAACAATGTGGATGAGCTGAAACATTCTGCATAAAAATAAGCATATTTCTATGCAATACAGAATCCATTTAATCCATTTTAACGTGATTGAAACTAAAACATTTTACAGTTCTGTACCAGCAGTAAATCTCTGGCTGATTTCTGCATAAGAGTTGTAATAGAAATATTGGCTTCCTGTGTATTCTTTTTATCCATTTTGCACCCAACTCTTGTACTTGTGTTCAGTAATGAATAATAACCAGATATCCAAGGAACACAAGGAGCTTGAATTTTTCATATTATTCCAATTACATAGTTTTTAAAGAAACAGAATTTCAATAAATGATCATGATGCAACTGATTTTGAATGTTTGAAAAAGCTTGGGAGCAATTCCTGTTGTCTTCTGAAAGGCTTTCTTCAAGATATAAAATGGAGGCTACCAGTCACATTTAAGATCAAGGATAGACAACTTGGCTTTGCAGTTCAACATCAGCACCCACAGGGGCCATGTAACATCAGCACCCACAGGCAGCCAAAATCATGTGATCAAAGCTCTGCTCTTTTAAATTATATATGCATTTAAAACTAATGCAGGCATAAAAGACTAATGCTTTGACTATGTGGTCACATTCTCCCTTTTGTTTTCTTTACCCTGTACAGATGTCACTGTTTCAACATCTGCCACACCAACAGTCACAGCCAATGTCAAGGAACTATGTTGATTACAGTCCAAAATACAAAAGGGATATATCAATTATCTGAAACTGAGGGGAAAAATATAAACAATAAAATTAGATACCTATTTTTGTTTTTAATTTAGTGGATAATTGATTGATTATGTGCCGTCAAGTTGTTTTTGACTCCTAGTGATCAGATAGATTTTCTCCATGACAATTTATTCTATTCTGCTCTTCAAAGTCTTCCAAAGCTGTCCTCATCACCACTGAGTCCATCAATCTTCCTGCTTTTTTCTTCCACCCTTCCCAGAATTACAGCTTTTTCTAGAGAGCTGGGCCTTTACGCAATGTGTCCAAAGTTAGCGAGTAATTAAGCACATTAATTAAAAGTAAAAGTCTTAATACCTTTTTTGATACAATAGGGAGGCTGTTATAATAAATCTTTACATGATTAAACAGTACTTATAAGATTAGATCAGCAGGAACGGAACATGGATTCTAAGTTTGACTAGCTACTGAAATTCATAGTGTAATAATAACAGTATGCAACAGCATAACTATTATTATTAAGGAACTGTTAACTACTAACAGTTAAGGAGCTGTTAAATACTAACTAATATGCATGGAAGATGCTACAGGGAAGAAATTAGTTCTTTTACTAGTGTTAAAATTAAATCTATAGTAATTAGGTTACATTGCTTAAATAAAAATAACTAGGTATCTGAAAATGATTGAAAACCAAACCCTCTTAACAGAACATTTCAGGTAGTCCTTGACATACGACTGTAATGGAGCTTGCCCATTATGGTCACGTGTCACGATGGTCATCAACAGCCTATTTTAATGACTGCATTCCTTGCTTTCCCTGATGCAAACATTAAATGAATGGAAAAGTTGTGAAAAGCAGCACAGGATGCCTTGGGGGTGGAGAGGTCCTCAGAGGGCTACACAGGCCCATGGTTGTCTGTCCCAGGCCTCCCAAGGCCATCCCCACTCTGTTCTCCACTTTTCATCCCTATAGTCCTTCAAGCTTCCTTCCCACTCAGCAAGCAAGAGCACACAGAATCTAGAAACTCCAGCAAGAAAGGGGAGATCCCACCCAAAGACTTGCAGGACTCAGCAGGGTCTAACAATCCCCAACTTATTCAGAGGTTCACTGGAAAAGAAGCTGGAGGCTTGTAAACTCCAGCTGATTCGAGCCCACTATACCCACCTGATGTCCATTGTTTGGATAAGTGGCTACAGGGACCCAGCAGGTAGGATGGGTGAGTGGGTGAGTGCTGCAGCATCCCTACAGTCGGTCATAAGACTGAATGACTCGCAGGGTTCTGCAGCCATTGTAATTTTGAAATAGGGTCGCAAGTAGCTTTTGGGGAATCTATGGTAACTTTGAATGGTTGCTAATGACCTGTCATCGCCTTTATTAAACTTCCATCTTAGCTGGGGGTTGTTTTTTTTGGCCATACTGATTAATTCTTAATCCAAATCCTCTTTATGCCAAAAGAAATTTGAAAGTCAACAATGTATTTCTAAAAATACAGTTTAATATCACTATTTCTGTTTGTAAAACAATTTATTTAAGGTTGAACAACTAAAGAGAAATTCCTACAATATGTGTCATATGAGCACTGAAAATCAGCGTGATTTGTACAGGTAGTGCTCAACTGAAAAAAATCACTTTTTTCAGTGCCATTGTAACTCTGAATGGTTACTAAACAAACTGTCATAACTCTGGGACCACCTGTACTGACAAGTATCTTAGATTTGTCTGGATAAACAAACTGGCTATGATCTTAACTCAATTTTGTTGTTTGTTGTCCCTTTGGCTGTTTGAGACAGTCTATATGTATGTCCTTCAAATAATCTCAATCTATCAGAAAATCATTTGCCTTGCTCAAAACCATTTACTGCTCAACCAGCCCCCTTTTTACATTGATCTAACCCCAGTTCAAAGTCCTTGTTTGACAAACAGTACAACACAACCTTGGTACTGGTACTTTGTACTTTTGATGATAATCTGTCATATGAAAAACTATTGGTTTGTGCTTAGTCTTGGACCACAAATAAATTTTGATTGATTTGGATGTACATAACCTTTTGGAGGCAGCTATTTGGAAATCTACAGCAGAAAAATGGCTTAAAGATTTTCAAGAGGGTAAAAAGAAGAAAACAAAACACAAACTGAAATGATGTTTGTCAAAACAATTATTTTTAAAAGGTGCCTTTTTATGTTTTATAATATAAAAAGACTGGGCATATTCCCCTCTTACTAGAAATGTACAGCAGCAAAAAGAACTGACTGTGAGAAATATTTTTGGCAAAATCAATTCCACGTTTTAAATATCTATCGACTCCAGGATTATATCAAGAAATTATATTATTTGATAAATATGAAAAATCCAAATATGTTATAATTTCTCACAATATAGTCTTTGTTAATGTTAATGTACTATAAATGCTGCCAAAGATACATGCCAGGATTACCCGTATTTAAAGCATTTATCTATGTAAGTAAACATTATGGGGAAAGAGAAGGAGGCACACATACAAAAATACATTAGTTAATCAGAAGGATGCAACAGCTCCATGGAAACAGCTGTTTAAAATAGTCTTTTGTACTTCCAGAAATGTCTTTATTTTCAAAATATTTGCTTTTAAATAATCTACCTAAATATTCATTTTTCTTACAGAGTAATTACAAAGAAAAATGTATATATTTTCAAGAAGAATAGAGGATTATTTTGAGCTGCAAGCTGATTCGTTACAACATTGCATATCTTTAATTATCTAACTATCAATTTCGATATAGGATTTATGATTCCTACATTAACATATAATGAGATAAAAAAAACCAGAAAATAAAATCACAATATTAACTTATTATCTCTGTATGTACATCATTATCTTTTAAGTATTATGAATGTGGAAGAAAACCTATATTTTCTTAAACATATTAATTATGTTTGACAATACAGTTAGTCCTTGGGCTACAACAGCAATTGTGATTGGAATTCCTATTGCAGTTGTAATGCACAACAACATGTGATTGTATCACGATGGCAATAACTGAAGTACCAGTTGCCTAGGACTATGTGGCTCATTAAGTCGGATGAGTAGGAGTCCCAGCAAAGCAAGTTGGCATGTGAGAACTGTAGGTGAGAGCTACTGGTAGGCAGGCTGATGCCATGAGAAGGTGCTGTAAATAGGTGCTATGGCGCATAAGTAGGTGTACAGGTGCCATAGGCAAGAGCTATGGGCTTATGCAACTTATACATAAGTATCAGACATCAGATGTCTGCTAACTGCAATGCTAAAGTGATGGCACAATCATAGACATCATCATTTTGATATCACTATGACTTATTATAGATGCTACTGATCTTAATTCCTTAAGATTTGAAAACCTAGACTAATAAATATAACCTCCCTTTCAAATTTTGGCCATGTCACTTTCCAACCAAAGAGAAAGCATATTGTCATTGTAAGGTAAGCATGTTGTTATTGTCAGATAAAAGAAAGAATATTCTGATGTCTTGTTATTCAAGAGAGAATGAATACTGGTGGAAAATATCAATATGTTGTTTGTACTTATGTATCTGTTTTCCTACAGATATATTAAATGAAAGCAATTATCCAGTTAAATAATTATTTTCTTTATTATTTCTCATAAAATCTAACATAAACTATGCATCTGAAAATTGATACATGTAGACTATAACCAGTACCGTTAATCAAATTTGATATAAACAGAATGAGATTTAGCAAAGCTACTTTAATTTAAAATTACTAATACTCATAATAACTTGGCCAATGCTTTGCGATGTAGGATACAGACCTTTAATTTTATTTATAATGGTTGGAATACTTGAAAAAGTAAATAGGATAGATTGTGTTTTGGCAAATGAAAAAAGTATGTGGAGAAAGGAGAGAAAGATAGAAGAGGTCTTGATTAATAGAAGGAAGGGTTTGTAAGTCTTTTTAATTTATTAAGTTTATATGCCACAAATCTTGCCTATAAGTGACTCTGGGTAGCTTAATCATTATATAGTATGGTGTGACATGAACACACACGATAGGAACCATTTCTGAGCCAAAACTCACAAATTTTGCTCTGCAACCCAGAAGCTTTTATGCTATAGACTAGAGCCTTCCAAAAGGCAATTGGAATTTCAATTTCTAATTTATACTAATACTACATCATGATTCACTGACCTCACCATTGAAAGACTACCAATTTTGTGCTGAGTGGAATAAGAATTCAGGTTAATCAATGTTACTTATATAGTTATATGTTTTTCTAGGTTCACACGTAATCGCTTTACAAATCAAATTCATATTATTGTGCCAATTTGTGTTTACTAATTGCTTGCAGGACTTACACTTTGAGAGTTGGTTCACAGCATGAAGACTCTGTTAGACGCCTAGAGTCACTACAGAAAAATGGGGACAAAAAATGGAAGTAACAGTAACAACAAATTCATTATCTTTTTTCCTTCTAGAATAAAGTAGTGTGTGTAAACAAGGAGAGCATTATATGCAATCTTGGTTTAAGTTCTATATCAAATTTGTGATGTTTCATTTCCTGGAATGTGTCTGTATATTATAAAGAATCCCTATATTTCCCTTGTTAGGTATGTTATCTGCTGCAAACATCTCTTTGTACATTTGTGATCTTATACATGTATGCTTGGTCAAAATACTATAAAAGTTCCCCTCACAGAATAAAAATATAATTATGAGAATAGCAGCTACATAACTTTGGTCTCTTATTTTTTTTCAGAATGCAAATGACCAGTTACTGTAAATTACTAGTTTTGGACAAATAATGATCATTTGGACACTATCCAGCTGTACTTTTTGTTAAGTTATTTTTGTCATGACATATTGTTAGGAGGAGGAGATGGGATTAATACAGAGGAAAACCAAGAAAAGCCACTGCAAACAATAATAACAACGCCCCTTCTTACTGCTGAAAAAACACAACATAATAGTCAATTTAAAAAGGAGACGTATAAAGGCATATTAAAATCAAACTTAAACACTGTAGGTAAAGACAATGGTCTTAGCCCTTTTCCTAAAAGCAGGAATAGCAAGGACCTAATACAATGCTTAAAGGAACATTATAATGTGTGGACTTCCTGAATTTCCCAGCCAGCATGGTTGAGAATTTTAGGAATTGAAGACCTTGTATCTTAAAGTTGGCATGGTTGAGAAATACTGCATTAACCGCTCCTATGTGCCTAACAAACAGACTTTGAGTTGTTACTAAATCTTCTAGACCAGACATGTCAAACACAAGGCCTGGGGGCCGGATGCGGCCTGCGAAGTGGTTTCATGTGGCCCGCGAAGCCATTCTGGAAACAGTGAGGCAACAGCCCTCGCTGCCTTGGCCCTGGCCCAGGTCAGCCGGGAGCCAATGTACAATTTTGTGGTGGCCATCTATGCTGAAACGTATTCCGTCTTAGCTCCACAAGGCTGTCAGGAAATGGCTTGGTGCTGCAGGTGCTTGAGGGCCAGGCTGGGCGTTTGACCTCTGCTGCCCAGGGTTCCAGGCAGCCCACGCCACCATCCCCCCTCCCCCCTGCATGGCCTGAGAGGAACAGCAAGGCTCCTCCAGTGGACTATGCTTTGGCACTTGCCCTGGTCCCACCCCCTTCTGCCAGAGACCCTCAGATCTGTCCCACTCCTGCCCAGGCCCCCACAGGCACCCTTGATGCAAATGATGTAGAGCTGACCATGCCCACCCAATAGGCCACACCCACTCCATCCATGCCCACCCAGTAGGGCACACCCACCCTGGCCACACCGACCCAGCCCCCCGAGGGCAACCGCAATGCTGATGCGGCCCTCAATGAAATTGAGTTTGACACCCCTGTTCTAGACAAATTAATACCACGATAAAAAAATCCACCTATTATTTGTTTGTTTTACTGAACAATATTTATAGCCCATATAAAGTCTTCTGGCTAAGGAGCAGCAAAGTTAATTTCATTATATGAAAATTATATAAATTTATAATCCCAGGCATTCAAATCAATTAAGAATTGAAAGTGAATATAAATAAATGTATAAGCTTTAACTTACTTACAAGTCTTTTGCTCCTTTTTACCCACCACTAAAGTTAAAATATCATGTTCAAAAGGTTTTGCCCATCACTGATTTAATTGATTGTTGTAATGGTCTTGTGATTATAGTGTGGGTACATATATTTGCAGAGGTATTAATCAATAAGCCTAATCCTAGCCCATTTGGCAGGGAAAAAAATACAACAGCCAAATAAGCAGACATGAATGGTGTGGGAAACATATAATCAGACTTTCTTTGAGGGCAAAGTTCTTTACAAAATGTAAGGCATGTTTCTAAGGCTCTTTCTAGGGGACAGGCCTAAGCTTCCCATGACGGGCAGGGAGAAGACCTGTGTGCTACATGCCCAGCTGTTCAAGGCCCCCTAACCCAGGTTTTCATATGCTAGTAACTTAGTTGGCAAAGGTGTAATGGCCACTGTATTTCTGACGTTGAGGTGGGAGGGAAGTTATTCATAAATAAGAGCTGCCAGCGAGAAGGATTGTTATATGCTCCATGATTCATGTAACTTATGAGGGGATGGGAGAGAATTTTCAGAAAACTCAATTTCCACAACCAAATTAGGTTCAGGTCCTGCAAGATGTGGTACACATAATCCTCAGCTTACGGCCACAATTGAGCCCAAAATTTCTGTTGCCAAGGAAGACAATTGTTAAGTGAGTTTTGCCTGATTTTACAACCTTTCTTGACACATTTAAGCCTTCTGGAAGAGTGATGAAATGGGGAGAAGGCCTGAGACTTCTGATAGTGGTGGGGAGGTGAGATGGTCCAAAACTTCCTGGAGTGCAAAGGCAAGGAGAAGGGCCAGCCATTCTGGGAATGGTGGAAAGGGGGAAGGCCCAAGTCTTTTAGCAGTGGGATAGAGAAAGGTCAGTGTCAGTGGGCCTGGCTGGCTGAAGAATCCTGTTTTGCAGCAGGTCTTCAAGCACCTTCCAGGATCACCCTGAGGCACAACCATAATAGGGAAACTGAGATTGTAGATGTTGAGTGACATGGTCATGTGGATGTCCTGCTTAATGACCACAAGGATTTACAACCCAAGTTGCAGGCTCAATTGTGGTCGTAAGACAAGGACTACCTGCACTTTTCCCATGATTAAATACCTGACTGTATTCTGGAGATTACCTTTTTACAAGATCCCAGTAGTGAATCTTTTCTAAATAAAGCCTAGCTTAAAGCATTGGATTCAAGGGGGGGGGGGAGTATTCAGCACTGAAATATGAGTAATGTGCTTGAGAGTCTTTGGTATTCTCTTTTCTCATGCTTCAAGCTTTTTCCTTCTAAAAATGGTTTAGAAGTATTCTTAGGTTTTCACAGAGATAATGGCTATTTCCATATTTTCCCTATGGTAACTTAATTTATGTTTGCAAGGGGATAAATGTTTAAAGTTAAGAAGCCTTAGTATTTGTTTTTCTGATTTTTAATTAGAATTTGCTAGAGATATTGTGTTACTTTCAATAAGCTACTTCTAAGGACAACGAAGTCTGTCTGTTCAGAACTTCAGAGCAAAAGTAAATGTTTAATCTTTTCCAGTATTTAATTCCCATTCAATTTCCCATAAATTGATTAATTCATTTAAAAATTAACAATTTTTAAAAGCAAAATTAGGCTTGTTGGAAATAATAGCATGAATATCTATAGGACATATCATGATTTGTTCCTTATCTTTATTATTTTAAATTTTGCAAATATGAAAATTATCCACAGATATGGTTCTTAGAACCTGGGAAATACATTAAGATATGTTTACAGGTGTTTCACTCCTTCCTTTATTTTAACTAAATTACGGTGAAGTTGTATTAATTCATTAATATAGATTAATACATATTAACAACACTGAAGCAAATGCAGATATAGTTTTGATGATAGGAAAGATTATTAAATTTCTCTTACAGTCACCTTTTTCTACAAGAAAAAAATATAATAGCTAAGCCTTTTTCACATGCCCATATGCTCAAACATACCATCTACACATCTATATCTTTCAGTATTTCCCAGCTGCAGTTAATTTTTTTCATGTAAATATTTTCGTTCTCTTAGATGACACAAACTATAAAAGAAAAAGCTAAAACAGATCATCATAAAAAAGCTGAATTAAATGAGGTGAACTAACTTACAAATGGGCCAGTAATCCATCAAAGCAAACCAGAGTCAGCAAAGGAGCTATCACATCTACAGTGAGGAAGAAAAGGATATTTAGGTGGAATATGTTGTATACCTGATTTGAAATGACACATTTAAAATGATTACTGTTTTGTAAAGAACTTCGGTGTAGCATGTTCTATGCTAAAGTGTAATCAAATTGTTGTTTGATTATCTGTTGTTTAGGAATCAATTAAGTACTATAAAATACTTTAAAACAAAGTTTCTAATTTTTCTTGTTTACTAGAAAATGGGTAACCTTTTTTAAAGTCTTCCTTCCTTTTTGCTTATCAGATAATTGAAATTTAAGATAAATGTACTTAATAAACATACAGTTTTGTTTTTACAAAATAACAACAATAACACAATACTAATACTGATGATGATGATGATGATGATGATGTTGAAAGGGCCCTTGGAGGTCTTCTAGTCCAACCACCTGCTCAGGCAGTAAACCCTACACCATTTCAAACAAATGGTTGTCCAATCTCTTCTTAAAAACTTCTACTGTTGGAACATTCACAACTTCTGATTCAATATGAGCTACTCTTAACAAAGAATTCTCTAATAAATAGAGGAGATAAGATATTTAGAATAAACATATCCTAACTAGGAAAGAAAACAACATGAAGTACATATACGCACACGTACACACACTTTCAATTTGCCATTTGTTTCCCTGGGTCGGAGAATTAATTATGGCGCGGGTTAATATATTCCAATTAGCGATTACAAGTAGTTCTGAATCCTAAAGACAGAGGAATTGGATTCCAAAAACACAAAATGCCTCTTCCCCATCCTATTTGAGAGTACATAAATACCAGAAGGGGTATACCTGTATCTGCTCTATGAACATAAGGAGAGTTTCCAAGATCTACATAAGTACTACATCATTGGAGAGAAATCTGTCATACTTTAACCTCCTCTAGAGCATCCTGAGATAATAGCATTTGCCAAAGTTTCATAAACATGCCAGATAATACAAAATGCATATCCTAAATTATAAATGATCTACTTTATGTTGCTAGAACTTGGTAGAGTAGCAACAAATACCTTGGAATATTCAGATACTGTAACGTGTCTATACCTAGAAAAATCAGAATTGTGCAGGCAACAGTTTACTGAATAGATAAGCATCAGCTTTAAAAAAATGGTACCTGTATATTTTATATATCAAAATCTTATTTAATGTTTTAGGGAAAGTATGTCACGTTCCTGGTTTTTTTTTACCCATTTTTAAAATGAGTATTTAAAAGTTTCTACAATGCATTCCTTTAATGAAGACAAACAGAATGTTCATTAAGAAGCCACAAGCTCCCAAATGTTTAGCAGACTGGGATGGTGGGAGATTTCTCCCATGTTTACTCCCTATAATTGTCATTCTGCCCAATTACTTATTTGTGACTTTTCCAGGCTGCCTCTTTCCAATCAAATTTGTGCGTGCTCTGTTCCTGTATATAGAACATAAAAACTTTATGTTTGTGTGTGTGTGTGTGTGTGTCTGTGTGTATCTGTGTGAAGGAAGAAGGAATGCAGGAGATAAAGAATAGGATTAAGGGTTTGATCAAAGCAGAAGGATGAAAGGACTAAAATGACAGCTTTGATTATGTTGGTATATAACCATAATGATTTGGTATGACTTGATTTGACAGCTTTAACAATGCATAATATACAACTCTCAAATCATGTAGCTTTCACAATTAAAAACTTTCCCCCATTATTCCTCTCCAGACCCTCAATCAAAACCAGAAGCTGCAGATTTTCCAACTATTCTTGAATAGGGGCATTTTAGAGACCAACTCTTAGGAACCTCCTGGTGGTTAAGCAAAGCATCTGTTCCTAATCACACTGATTAAAAGTTTATTGTGACATCACGATAGTAGATTCACTCTTACATACTTGTGTTAAGTGCAATACAAAAGGGTTGGAATTTGCATTACCATTTATTTTGTCAGCTGCTCCTGGCCCTTTTTTCCTATAATTATTATAGCAATTACATTGCTTAAGGTTATGTTAATTTTCTTATGGCTGGGTTATATGTATTGTTTTCCTAATTGATTCAAGAATCTTCCATTTATGGAAACATTGTATTAAAAATAGTATAAAAAGAACAATTGTGATTTTTAAAAAGAGATGCCTCAGCTGAAGAATATCAATAGTTGTGTTATTGCATTTCTCTTTACCAATTAATCTCATTATGTAATTTAACAGAGAATCAGTGCATAAATGTGTTATAGCCATCAACAAAACCTACCACAATGTTATATAAGCAATGCAGATCAATATTTGTAAGGTAACCAATTTATATTTTATGTATTATAAAAAAGAAAAGACAGGAAGAAATACAGATCTATCTGTACAATAATCATTACTTCATTGCCTATTTTATACAATCTATTTAGCTAATCATGGACTCATATTCTGCAGTAGAAGGGCAGCATTGCCATTAACCATGAAATAAGTTAATATATAAAACTTTCCTAATAACGTTCTTTCCAGTATAAATAACTTCAACAACAACATCTACTCTGACTGCAAATTTTATAACATGACAGAGTTTATATTTTTGCTGTTTCAGAACTGGAAACAAAGATCTAGAAATATTGATAATCCACACTAAGATACCATTTTATCATTCTAATTCAGGTCCAAAAGAGTGTGCTTCTTAGAGACAAAAAAGTCCTGTTATACTACTAATTACTTTTTATCCACCTATTCTGACATTCACCATAGTAAAATAATGTCTAGATTATTGTTTGTATGGGGACATCACTGAAGAATATTCAGGAGCTACAATTAGGAGCATGATTGCAACATTTGCCCTGCATCATCTCCAATTATGTAACCTGCATCTAAAATTTATATTGGTAAAGCATGTATTTATTTTATTACAGCATTCTGACAATAAATTTCAATTGTGAGCAACACAACCATTTTTCCTTTATATTTCATTCAAATTGAAAATAGAAACAATGTCCAAAAGGATATTTTTCTTATTTATTGAGCGGTATGCAATAAGAGGCTTGTCTTATCCTCTCTAGGACAATGTAATTATCTAATACTGATAGCCAAGAAATTATTTAAAAGGACTTGATAAAATCTGCCCAGAGAGAAAAAGACTTTTTTAAGCATTACAATTCAAAAATCTAATCAAATTTGGAATTTATACCAGTGTAATTTAAAATTCGGATGGTCTTGGTCTTGATATGTTACAAACTGTTCAGGATTCAGTTTATTTCAATTTTACACGTTCAGACAAACATATTTAGATTTGTCTCCCATTAATGTTATCAAATAAGTTTTGATAACATAAGTCAATCATAGTACCAAGGTAATGCTGCACTACTACCCAGGACTGCTAAAATAACTTTTAAAAAGTAATTCAGATTTGCGTTGCTTCTAGAGGTAACTATCTTTAGATTTATATGAAAAGTTAAAATTCTGTTGTAT
>NW_015392043.1:0-6613 GCF_001527695.2 Protobothrops mucrosquamatus | reverse complement strand
CATGGGTGACTGTGCGCAAAGCATCCCGGTCCAGAAAAGGCCGCAACTGGCGTACCAGGCGTACCCGGTAAAACGCCCCCCTGGCCACAGCCGTCAACTGGTCTTCCAGTGTCAGCCGTGGATCCAGGAGGACCCCCAGATTGCGTACCCTCTCCGAGGGAGCCAAAATTTCGCCCCCTATAGTCAGCGATGGAGTCAGTTGACCATACCTGGAATGAACCTGGAAGACGACCATACCAAGATGAACCTGGAAGACGAATATGTAAAATGGGCAAAAAAAGATTGGTATAATAAAACATTAGATAAATGGGATAATGTATGGACTAATGGACTAAATACTTTGAATTATAGTTTGAAAGAATTTTTTTATAAAATGATGTATCATTGGTATTTGACTCCACATAGATTAGCAAAAATGAATAGAGGGACTTCTAATAAGTGTTACAAATGTAATCAAAACCCAGATACATTTTATCATATGTGGTGGTCTTGCAATATGTGAAAACATTCAGGATAAACATTATAATGATGATGCAGAAAATATTTAAGATACAAATATTAATAAAACCTGAAGCTTTTCTTTTAGGTATTATGGATAAATAAATTGAAAAACAATTTGGGATGCTATTTCTTTACATGGTGACTGCTGCAAAGATTGTACTTGTTAAGCAGTGGAAAGGAAAGGAGATGTCGATTGCTGAAGAATGGATTTTAAAATTGACTGAATTAGCAGAAATGGCAAAATTAACTGCCTTGATTAGAGATAATGGACTAGACAGCTTTATAAGAGACTGGAAGCTGTTTGTGGATTTTCTACATGTTAAGTACAATAACAGATGATTAACAGAGGGAGTTGAAGACTAATGTAATATTTCGGCTAACCTGTTGACTTTATTTTTTATTTTCTTTTATATATATATATACTGTATATATCAGATGTTGGGTCGATTTGATTATTATATAGAGACCTCTTCATCTGAAATATTTGTTTATATAATATATTCTTCTGGTTAAATAATGGTGAGAAAGTTTATAACTATTTACAGACCCACTATGTAAGGGGAGGAGTATTTATCAGATTTTTTTTATTTTTCTTTTCAGCATCCTGCCAGGGTAGATTTTTTTTTATATGTTTAATATTGGATATTTGGGTCCTTTTTTTCTTTGTTGTTGTTGTTACTGTTAGATGTATGGTTTTTTTATTTCTATTGATAAAACATAATAAATATATCATGAAACAAAAAGGTCCGGATATTTTTATTGCTTTATGTGCCCTTTCTCCAATGGTGGGATTCAGCCAATTCGCACCAGTTCAGCAAAACCAGTAGCTATTTTTTTGTTGCCCATGCTCAGAATGGACTTCCGGAAGCGGCATCACCCAAAGAACTGGTTTTTCACATATTTGAATCCCACTATTGCCTTTCTCTGCATGCAAACATGCACATATATCTATATCCCACCTCTGTTCAGGAACTCAAGCCACATGCATAGTACTTCATACTCCTACACTTCTACACAATAAACCTGTGAGTTCCCAAGTGAGCAGCTGTGGCTGCATTTGGATCTTTTTGGTGTCAATCAGATATATTAGCCACTACATCTTAATACTTGTTTCTTTTTCAACTGCTTCCTACTCTGAAACTGAGTGTAGATTGACTCTCCTTTGGCTGCTGCTGATCAGGTAGACAGGTTCTGCCCAAGCCCTCAGGATCATCTGATCTTATTTTAAAACATTTTGACAGCATCCCACAATGTACAACTATTCTGAGAATAGTAACATACAACACTGTGCTAATAGTCAAGAGATGACACCAAACATCATTGGAATGTGGCAAGAAGGAGAGATGGAGAAACGAAGGACATAAGAACTGCTCATCTCCAAAATCACAAGGAGAGGTACAGAATGAGAATATAAGAAAAAGACGGAGGAAAAGGAAGATCAATTTGGGAATATGTGGCAACATGAATTACTGTGAGAATTCATTAACACAACAATACTTGCCTTCAGCAACAAGACCTCAAGACTGATAGTGAGGCACAGCGCATGACTTGTACAATAGAATCTATTGCAAACAGGTTCAGGAAGAATACCAGACAATGCAACTACCCTTCCAAATGACATCTTTTGGCACCAAAGAAGTCCTTCCAACAAGGAACAGATGGAATCCTTCTTTGATTATTTGATTATTCAAGAGTAAATTCATCACTGCAGCAGACATTTAATGGCAGATCCCAACTGATAATTTAATTTAAATTAAATTCAAATTTAATTCATGGATCCTCAGGGTACCATAGAATTGATAAAGGATATACTCCACAATAACGTAATTTAACATGATATTATTGAATTATTGGAGAAACTACTATTACAACAAAATCTGTAAATTGTGTCTCAATTTACAAAATAATAAATTTGAGACATGCCAGAAGCTTCCATTGTCATTGATGCTAACTGGAGACCAGCATTTGAACATGACAGATTTAATGTATGAATTGCCAATGAAGTGGCCACCATTATACCAAATAATGGTATATTGCTGATGCTATCATCAACTCCAAATGACAAATAATAAGAAACTAACAGCAATATTTTTTCTATGAGAGGGAGGGAGGGAGGGAGGGAGGGAAGAAGGAAGGAAGGAAGGAAGGAAGGAAGGAAGGAAGGAAGGAAGGAAGGAAGGAAGGAAGGAAGGAAGGAAGGAAGGAAGGAAGGAAGGAAGGAAGGAAGATTTCAGATACTGTCTGCCATATTCCTAAAAGGAAACTCAATGGGGAAACTGGCATGAATTTGGAAGTACAATAGCTCCTACTGCTTTTTTGTTCACCTGTAGTCAAGTAAGGAAATATCTACAAAACAATGAGCTAGCAAAGCATGGGTGGTCTCATAATAATATAAATGCTCCACATGAATTTAACTGGGAATTTTTATTTAAAGATATTGTTCTATTTTAATTTTTGGTTTTTTTGACATTAGTCAATTAGAATGTATACTGGGTATTTAAAAATGCTATAAAATCAATACTCTGATATTATTTATTTAAAAATGGATTTTCCCCCTTAAATCTTGTCAAGTCTCATGCAGATGGGCAAGCTCAAACAAGCAATAACCACACAGTTTTTGGCAAGCGTTCATTAATGCTAGTTTGGTGTGTGTATGTATGTATGTATGTATGTATGTATGTATGTATATATATATATATATATATATATATATATATATATATATATATATATATATATATATATATATATATATATATATATATATATATATATATATATATATATATATATACATATATGATGTCGCAGTTAAGCGACTGCTGCCTGTGGATGGCTTTGGATTGAGCTGATGCAGGCAAAAGACTTCTCTCTCTCCCATATTTAGGCTGACAGGGTGTTCAAAAAGCACTCATATGTGTGTGTGTGTGTGTGTGTGTGTGTGTGTGTGTGTGTGTGTGTATATATATTTGTTTTCTGAGGTTTTCGCGGGTGTTTGTATGTAGGTCTTTGGGTATTCGGGTTTTCTCCCACGTAAAATTGGAAGTGTCTTGGCGACGTTTTGACGAAGTCACATTCGTCATCTTCAGGCTGGTGTCTTCAGCTTCGTGCTTCTAGGAGTAGATCTTCAGCTTCGTGCTTCTACTCCTAGAAGCACGAAGCTGAAGACACCAGCCTGAAGATGACGAATGGGACTTCGTCGAAACGTCGCCAAGACACTTCTAATTTTACGTGGGAGAAAACCCGAATAANTCAGACAAACATATTTAGATTTGTCTCCCATTAATGTTATCAAATAAGTTTTGATAACATAAGTCAATCATAGTACCAAGGTAATGCTGCACTACTACCCAGGACTGCTAAAATAACTTTTAAAAAGTAATTCAGATTTGCGTTGCTTCTAGAGGTAACTATCTTTAGATTTATATGAAAAGTTAAAATTCTGTTGTATCCCAAAGCCCGTAATTCTGGAAGATTACATCAATCTCCATTTCAGTTAATAACTGGATGCTTGTTCCCAATGCTTTTTTTGTAAAAAAGAAAAAGAAAAAGAAAAAAAGGTGCCGGAACTCACACGTCATACAACCCGCCTTGCCTACCCTACAAGGTTCCATCCCAAAAAGATGCCGGAACTCCGTTCTGAGCGTTCTATGACAAAAAAAGCCCTGCTTGTTCCACTTTGATCATCAAAGAGTTAGTATTACCATGATGTTTTGTACTACAGTTCCATTTGTTTCCTATTTCAAAATATCAGGAAACAATGCCACCAGTTTTTTTTACCCCAAAATTACCAAATTTAAACGATGGCTGGGTTTGTTAAATTTTATTAGTAAGTTAAGGTTACTTATAATGTAAAATATTATCTACTAGAAACAAGATGACTCATTTTTCATACATATTCAAATAAAATGTGAGTCAAAGATAAAGTTAAATAGATTTCAGAATTATAATCCAATTGTTCTGCTTTATTTTTTCCATTGTTAGAATGATAATAATAGCAATATTCTGCAATGTGATGGCACTTATTTTATAATTCTTTTAGTGATACAACAGGAAAGTGAGCAGAACAGAAAAGGCTGGTAAAATATACTGTATATAAAGACATTCATCTTTTGTTTATTTGCTTAATGTTCCAATACATCATTTTTTTATATCCCATTAACAGTTTTTTTGTAAGTTATAATTTAATATTTTTTAAAAAGGTTTCTCTCTATTGATAGCACAGTAACACTACCAAATATTAGACATTTTAATTTATTCATTTGATTTTGGTACAAAATAGGATTTTGCAATCATGTTTTAAATAATCTATATAATACTAAAACTCTTGTCATGACGTTTACCTGGGCAAAACGGTGCATCATAGGGCAATATGTTTTTTAAGCAAGTACCTCAAATAGGTTAATTTACAGAATTGGGCCAAAATCCAGTATCCATGGCTTCCTAGGGGATGAAATTTGGGAAAGTTGCAGCTACTTCAATGCTACTGGCTGCTGCTGTGTTGCTGCACTGTTGCTGTAGTCATATTATCTTCAAAATTCAAAATTCTGTGACAGTTTTCAAGCCAGTCTTGTAATCCCTCACTCTTTCCCCCACTCAGCAGCAAAGAGTGGATTCATCATGTGATTCTTAAGAAGGAATAACTTTAATGTACTTGAAGAAAGGACTGGATATTAACCTCATGAAGCACTACATAGAACAGAGATGCTATTGGAAGGTAAATGGATGATGTAATGGTATTGATACTTGAAAAAGAGGCACTTAAGATAAAGACAAGAGAACAATTAGCAATGGTTTTGTTTGTGACTGTTTTAATTATTATAGAATTTTTTAAAGATTTAAACTTGATAAAAAAAGTTTTCTTTTCACAAGAGTTAAAACTGAATTGGATATCATTTTATGTTCTCGAGATGACCACTTGATTACTAAAGTATATAAAATGTTACTCAAGATGAACCTGGAAGATGAATATGTACATGGTAAAATGGGCAAAAAAAAGATTGCTATAATAAAACATTAGATAAATGGGATAATGTATGGACTAATGGACTAAATACTTTGAATTATAGTTTGAAAGAATTTTTTTATAAAATGATGTATCATTGGTATTTGACTCCACATAGATTAGCAAAAATGAATAGAGGGACTTCTAATAAGTGTTACAAATGTAATCAAAACCCAGATACATTTTATCATATGTGGTGGTCTTGCAATATGTGAAAACATTCAGGATAAACATTATAATGATGATGCAGAAAATATTTAAGATACAAATATTAATAAAACCTGAAGCTTTTCTTTTAGGTATTATGGATAAATAACTTGAAAAACAATTTGGGATGCTATTTCTTTACATGGTGACTGCTGCAAAGATTGTACTTGTTAAGCAGTGGAAAGGAAAGGAGATGTCGATTGCTGAAGAATGGATTTTAAAATTGACTGAATTAGCAGAAATGGCAAAATTAACTGCCTTGATTAGAGATAATGGACTAGACAGCTTTATAAGAGACTGGAAGCTGTTTGTGGATTTTCTACATGTTAAGTACAATAACAGATGATTAACAGAGGGAGTTGAAGACTAATGTAATATTTGGGCTAACCTGTTGACTTTATTTTTTATTTTCTTTTATCTATATCTATATCTATATCTATCTATCTATCTATCTATCTATCTATCTATCTATCTATCTATCTATCTATATACATACATACATACATACAAATTTCTTTTTCTGACAAAGAGTTAAAGAATTAAATCGGGAGACTAAGATGGCCATTTCTAGCTTGTTCTGCTTTCATCAGTTAGCCATACCCTTTATGGGATTCGAACCTGGGCAGTTTACATACTAGGCAGTGATTTAACCACCAAGCCACAGGTTCTCCTCCCCTCTTTGCCAGCAGAGTCAAGGGATTATATACAGGAAGTTTTTCAGACAGACCGGTCTGATTGAGAACACCTTGACATTTTTAACTGCTATACTGCAGTTTTACTTTTTACAATATCTTTTACCATGCAGCCCCCCAACTAGGGGCATTAAGCAGGCTCAAGTCGCAACTGCGAAATATTTTAAATCCAAATTTCTTTTTCTGACAAAGAGTTAAAGAATTAAAT
>NW_015392042.1:39130-40467 GCF_001527695.2 Protobothrops mucrosquamatus | reverse complement strand
CACATAAATAAAACTGTAAATGACATTGAGATAAAACCTGTCCCCGATTAATGTTCGTTCTGTTAACTTGCCCCATTAGAGGACATTACATACCTGAGACATAGTCCCTCACACCTTTTTTTTTTAATACTGCCTCAGCAAGAAAGCAAATCCAGTTTTCCAACAATTTTCCAAAATTGAGGTCAATGAATCAGAAACACGACTTGCTCAGCCAGTACTAGAAGTAATGCTATGGTTACTCACGTGCCTCCATTTCTGCTAACCCCTTACTCTTTTATGACTCTCCTTGAATTACAAGACCCATCTGTGGGGAAAATCAGGCTTCAAGAATCCTTCATTTGTCCAAACCATTCAGAGTCTTCAGAAAGTACAAATTAAGGGTACAAAAGTATTTCAAATTCCTATGCAAACTGTTTGGATCAACAACTTAAGATATGCTGACGATACAGTTCTGCTTGCCAGTAAGCATGAAGACCTTCAGCTCCTCATCAACAGAGTCACAGAAATATCTGAAAAATATGGCTTGAAGCTTAACACCTCAAAAACCAAGATCATGGTCGTCAACAAACAACCCGTTAATTTACGACCAATAAATTCAGAAGGAATACCACTCGGATCACCCACCTCGATTCTAATATTCTAACCTACGTGAAAGCTGGAACATGACCACTGAAGTAAAGACAAGGATAGAGAAAGCTCGAACAGCATTCTTCAAAATGAAAAAGATCTTCTGCAGTCACGACATAAGCCTAAGACTGAAAATCAGGCTTGTCAGATGCTATATTTTTTTCTATCCTGCTCTATGGAGTAGAGAGTTGGTCTCTGACAGAAGGCCACCTGAAGAGAGTAGAAGCATTTGAAAGGTGGATTTACAGGCGGCTGTTACATATAAGCTGGGTTGACAAGATCAGAAATGAGGGGGTGATAAGCCGCCTGGGAAAGCCAAGGAAAATCATCAAAACAATTAAAAAACGAAAATTAGAATATTTTGGACATGTGATGCGACACCCAGAAAAATACAGCATACTACATTTAATCTTCCAGGGAAAGATTGAAGGCAAACGAGATCCAGGCAGAAGAACATCGTGGCTTCAAAATTTAAGGGACTGGTTTGGACAAAACTCAGCAGCACTTTTTTGTGCCGCTGCTGATAAAAACAGAATTGCCAACAAGATCGCCAACGTCCGGTAACGGATATGGCACAAGAAGAAGAAGAAGGTGCAAACTGAGGTGGTGGGGATTGTACTTAGAACCCAGCTTGCATTAAAAATGGGTTCAAAATAGCTTTGTTTAAACCTCAAAACTTCAAAAATGCGTGGAGCATTTTGGCAATCAGA
>NW_015392042.1:29975-35790 GCF_001527695.2 Protobothrops mucrosquamatus | reverse complement strand
AACCACAATTTCCAGTGCCTCTTTTAGCACCAGTCTGTTGTGGAGTAACAATTCCACGCCCGATGAACAGAGGTAAAGAGAAGATTACTCAGCAAGGCTCATTAACTCTGTTCTGTAGAAAGAGATACGAGCACTGGGAGGGGGTTAGAGTACTTTTAACGTGCCTAGCACAATGGTTCCATTTCTCATTAGTTTAATACAAACTTTCGCCTCACATAGCTAAACTTTACATTTCTTGCACGTACAAAAGCACTTTGTTTCCTATATGGTCTTTTAAAGTGCTGACTGGTTACTTCCCCATCTTGGAATATCCTGACATGCATGCTAATTTATCACTTTAGTTTCTTTGTGCATGACCTGTCCATTCAAAGATAATGGAGAAGGGCATTTATTTTCCCTACACTGTTTAACCTACTAGCTTTCTGAACTAATCACTTATGTAAACATAGGAGGACAAACTTGTTGCTTGTTGTAACACAAGTTCAAACAGTAGATCCCTGGATTTTTGTTCATAGATTTTGTAGCAAAACATTAAATGCATTTAATAAAACTGAGTATCTTCCTTCACATTACATAATCAGAAGAGGAAAAAAAATATTCTTGGTAACTTTTTTTTTCCATTCAATTTCTGCCTGCCCCAATTTGGACACTGGATGACTTAGCCTGGTTCCGCTGAAGCATCCATTTAAAATTAATAAGATTCTTTTACAATCATTATTATTTCCTATAATTTAGCTAATAATAATAATAATAATAACAACAACAATAATAATAATAATAATAAAGTTGGAAGGGACCTTGGAGGTCATCTAGTCCAACCCCCTGCTCAGGCAGGAAACCCTATACCATTTCAGAAAAATGGCTGTCCAGTCTCTTCTTAAAAACCTCCAGTGTTGGAGCATTCACAACTTCTATACGCAGGTTGTTCCACTGATTAATTGTTCTAACTGTCAGGAAATTTATCCTTAGTTCTAAGTTGCTTCTCTCTTTGGTTAGTTTCCATCCGTTGCTTCTTGTCTTGCCTTCAGGAGTTTTGGAGAATAGCTTGACTCCCTCTTCTTTGTGGCAACCCCTGAGATATTGGAACACTGCTATCATGTCACCCCTCGTCCTTCTTTTCATTAAACTAAACATATCCAATTCCAGCAACTGTTCCTTATCTGTTTTAGCCTCCATTCCTCTAATCATCTTTGTTGCTCTTCTCTGTACTCTTTCTAGAGTCTCAACATCTTTTTTACACCGTGGTGAGCAAAACTGGATGCAGTATTCCAAGTGTGGCCTTACCAAGGGATTGTAAAGTGGTATTAATACTTCACNCTGTACATTTGGTTTTTCTTGCCTAAATGTAGAACCTTACTTTTTTCACCATTGAATTTCATTTTGTTAGATAGTGCCCAGTGTTCAAGTCTGTCCAGATCCTCCTGTATCCTAAGCCTGTCTTCTGGAGTGTTGGCTATTCCTGCCAGCTTGGTGTCGTCTGCAAATTTGATGAGTTCCCCATCTATCCCCTCATCCAAATCGTTGATGAAGACGCTGAAGAGCACTGGGCCCAGAATAGAGCCTTGGGACACCCCACTACACACTTCCCTCCATGTAGATGCAGTTCCACCACACGCTGAGTAGCCAGCTACGAATCCATCTGGTGGTGATGCTGTCTAACTCACATTTTTCTATCTTACCAAGTAGTAGGTTGTGATCTACTTTATCAAATGCCTTACTAAAGTCCAAGTAAATTATATCCACAGCATTCCTCTAAGTCCACTAATTTTGTCACTTGGTCAAAGAATGCAATAAGATTTATCTGGAGTGATCTGTTTTTGACAAACCCACATTGGCTTTTGTCAATACTACATGAAGAAATAGTTATATCCGGCAAAAAAGACTTAATATAAAAATACAAATAAACTTTATTGGCCTCTGCAATAAAAAAAACCCTAATAATTTTAGAAGAGGTGCCAGCTATCAATATGGTATGTTCTACCACCTGTAATCACAGGATGCTGATAAACATTTACTGTAGATGAATTAACTTAGTATTATGATATATGCTGAGCCCAATTATATGTTTATAATGCAAAAGCTTCATTTCTGCATCCCTTCATTTAAGAATCTCAGTAGCTAGATACACTTTCCAAACCATCCTTAATGCTAGATTTGTGCTGTACATATATAAAAACTTCTAGAAGCTCTACAATCTATCAGATTAGATAATCTCTCTGCCATGATAATCTTTACTGAATCTTTCTCACAGATATGTTGCAGAAATTAAAGGCTCCACCCTGGCATATGCTTTCCATGAGTTCACAGGGAGATTGTGATCAAACTTCAGGTTCACCTGCTTCTGTTCTCATCATAGATAGTGGAAAAAAACAAACTAAAGAAGTTGAAGATTCCCCTCTTTGAGTATTTCCGAAGCATTTTTAAAGTGATAAACCCTTTAAAAACCTCTCTGCCTGGAGGAACCTCAAAATTTGTTCTGGTTAACCATTATTTCTTCAAAATCCTTAACAGGCAAATTCCCAAAAGGTATTTGCAATAAACACCATCTGCTTGATTTTTTTTTTAAGTCTCAACAATCCAATGCATAACATGTTCCAGCCTACAAAATTAGATTGAAACTGCCTGTGATGTCCATCGTATGTTACCGAAACTTCCAGAAAATTCCAAAAGTAAGTTATAACCAAAAGTGTAATGTTTCCTATCACTTTTAGAACTACAAACTAGTGCTAAACCTTGATATACTGTCCTTTAAGTGGCCTGACAACTCAACTGACCTGACCCCTCGACCCACTATTGCACAACCAATGTGAGCTGTGAAAAGGATAACATCACCGTACATCAAAAACATCTCAGAAACCACCAACAAGCTACTACTGCCACATGGCATTAGTGTAGCACGCAAACTAACTAAAGCTCTCCAAAACTTCCTAAGTAAAGAAACAAATCCAGTAGCCCCAGATAAAAAAACAGAAGTCATCTACCACAGAGGTCCCCAACCTTTTGGCCACCAGGGACCGGTTCCATGGAGAAAGGTTTATCCGTGGACCGGAGAGTGTGTGGTTTTGTGTGCTGCCTGCATCCCACGGATGGGGCTTTGCTTGTTTGTGCGGACCGGTTGCTGGCATGCCATGGCCTGGTTCTGGTCCACGGACCGGGGGTTGGGGACCCCTGATCTACCACATACAGTGTAAAGACAGCAACAGCCACTAGATAGGACAAAAGAGACAGAAGACCAGCAGAGTGCATTCATGAACACCAACTAGTAGTCAGAAGATTCCTTAATTTCACAATACATGGTCAGGCTTAACCACAGTTTCACCTGGGAAACTGTGAGCATCCTAGATCAATCCAAGTCCAAAAATGCTAGAGAATTCCTAGAAACCTGCCACTCAAACAACTTGGCCACCAACAGGCATATGGACATTAACAACATCTACATGCCATCGAAAAGAGTCAAAAAACCAAAAAGGAAAGAAAAAAACCAAAACACCTCCTCACAAGCAATCAACACCCAGATGTGCAGAGATTAACACCAAAATTAACACTAAATCAACAATCAAGTAAACAATACTCCAAACATGGAACTACCAACTCAGACAAGCAAGGGAAACAGTAAAAAACAGCCTAATCAAGGAACCACCAGAATACTCCCATCAACACTGATAGGGCAAGTTACTAATATATGAAAGAGAGCAAACCCCACTCCCTTTTAATATTGATGATGTTACCTAGTTGGGTCATGAAACATCTGCAGGAAAACAGCCAAGCTCAGAGAGCACACCCTCACAGTTCAATCCTGAGCTTCAATCATTCTTTTCTATTGGTAATACTGACCTTTCACAAGTAACTTCCGTTAAATCTGATCAGATTAAGTTCGTGTTAAGTATAGCCAGCTACTGTACTTTAACGCTGTGAAAATATTTTACACAGCTAAATTTCAACATGAACACACAGACATCCCAAAAGCCATTTACAAAAGACTTCAATCATCTTTGGTGTTATGTTTTTCAGTTAAGTGAGAGAACAGATCTTCTAAACTTTTTAATGGCCATGTTTGAGCAACAGGGCTCCTTAAGAGGAGCCAATTCCGCTGAAGAGATGTGGCTGATAGCTTTGAGTATAAGATCAGTTTCGATATAGCATGTAATAATCCTCCTGTTGCAGATTCCTGACAGTTCCAAGATGTGTCTTAACTCAATCGTAACATGTATGCACAACAGCCGTTCCTCCGTGGTGTGATCATATAACAGATAAGAGAATAGCGCAAGCTTATTAGCCCATTCAGTTACAAAAGTCATTCCACCCACCTGGTAATCTCACTTGTTGCAAAGGATTACTGAAGATATCTGTCTATAAGATGGTTAACATTTTTGCTCACCCATAACGTTGACTGGTCTTAGCATGCCCTATTTTCTTGGCCTTCCACAAAGAGGTCAAAACTTGACTTGGCAGCCTTGGGTAGGACACACAGAGGGCCATACAACCGTGGGGCTGACTGATCCCATGAGGAAACACACACACACACCACCTGTATTAATTAATACTAAATGACTATCTTGAAATAGATACTATGAAAACTCAACTAACAGTGATTTATTCAATTAAATTTTTTTGTTTTCGTTAGTTGCGAAGTCGTGTCCGACCCAACGCGACCCCATAGACAACGTTCCTCCAGGCCTTCCTATCCTCTACCATCTTCTGGAGTCCACTTAAGCTCAGGCCTACTGCTTCAGTGACTCCATCCAGCCACCTCATTCTCTGTCGTCCCCTTCTTCTATTGCCCTCCATCTTTCCCAGCATTAGGCTCTTCTCCAGTGAGTCCTTCCTTCCCATTAGGTGGCCAAAGTACTTGAGTTTCAACTTCAGGATCTGGCCTTCTAAAGAGCAGTCAGGGTTGATCTCCTCTAGGACTGACCATTTGATCACCTTGCAGTCCAGGGGACTCGCAGGAGTCTTCTCCAGCATCATAGTTCAAAGGCCTCAATTCTTTTGTGCTCAGCCTTTCTTATGGTCCAACTTTCACAGCCATACATTGCAACTGGGAAAACCATGGCCTTGGCTATATTTTATTAGCAGGGTTAGACAATTGTAATAAAATTACCTCTTACACCCCACAACACATACTTTTCTCTCAAGAGACAGTGCAATAATATTTTTATCTCCTTGTATACATTGTTTATATATTGATTATATTGTACACTGCCCAGAGCCCCTGCCAGATGGATGGATGGATGGATGGATGGATGGATGGATGGATGGATGGATGGATGGATGGATGGATGGATGGATGGATGGATGGATGGATGGATGGATGGATGGATGGATGGATGGATGGGTAGGCAGGCAGGCAGGCAGGCAGGCAGGCAGGCAGGCAGGCAGACAGACAGACAGACACTATGAAATTTAGAAAATTGTAATAGAATTATTTCTTATACCCCATAACACATACTCTTCTCTCAACCGACAGTGCAACAATATTTTTATCTCCTTCAGAGAACCATAGTTAGAAAAAAGGCTCCTATCTATGCTGGTCTATGCTGGTTCCTTTATATTCTTCAAAAGGGCTATTTCTCTTCAAAATATAAGTCACAACTCATATAAGCTCACCATATTTACTCAACCCGAGGACTCTTGTTCAAGATTAAGTCTTTAAGATTAGGCTCATAGGCTGCACTTCCTCATAGTGCAGTAGGTCTGGTTTTAACTAAACATATTCCATAAATTCATCCACTGTGACTTGCAAGCTACGCTCCACACCTTAGCAAAATGAGCAATCCGGATTTTCATAATGACTTAAAGAAGCTTAATAAGCTGT
>NW_015392042.1:26567-29397 GCF_001527695.2 Protobothrops mucrosquamatus | reverse complement strand
CTTAATATGGGTGTGAATCCAAGTGTGGTGAAACCTATGTCTAGATATCTATGTATATAACCACTGCCCAAATTATGGGTTATAAATGGTTGCCTTCCAATTCTTTTAGGTTACAATTCTTCTAAGCCCCAACAATATAGCTAACAATATAGCTAACAATTGCAATTACTGCACTGCACTCTACGTTTCTCTGCCCTTGAAGACTATCTGGAAACTTCGACAGGTCCAGAATGTAGCAGTTCACACAATAATGGGGGTCTCTAGATTTGCCCATGTAACACATTTGTTGCAAAAGCTACACCGGCTGCCCATTTCTTTCTGGTTGCAATTCAAGTCCTATATCGACAGGACCAGGTTTTTGCCGGACTACCTTTTCCTAAGGACATCTACTCATCCCACCAGATCAGATAGGATGGACACACTTCTACTCCGTTCCCCTAAATCAGTGGTTCTCAACCTTTTTAATGCCGCGACCCCCAACTGGTCGTAAGTCGAGGACTAAACCGGTCATAAGTTGAGGACTAAACCGGTCGTAAGTCGAGGACTACCCAACCGGTCATAAGTCGAGGACTTTCCCTGCCCGGGAGCACCGTGCATGCGTGGTTCCGCCCCCTGCGGCGGCCGAGGCGTAGCTGGCAAGCGGCAGAGACGGAGCAGGCCGACCACCAGCTGGCCCAGCCCAAGGGAGGTAAGGCACCCGCCAGAAAAGGGGGGAAAAATGGCGGACAAAAAAATGGTGGACAGCCTTGCTTGGCGACCCCTGTGAAATGGTCGATCGACCCCAAATGGGGTCACGACCCATAGGTTGAGAACCGCTGCCCTAAATATTGCCATCTATTGGGAGCTAGGAAGCTTCCCTTTTGCCATGGCAGCCCCTGCCCTATGGAACTCTCTGCACCCTGAAGTTTGGCAGGCCTTTACCCTGAGAAAAGATTAGACAAATTACCCATTAGAAGTTTGACTTGGCACCAGGTTTTTGTTCTTTTTAATGTGTTTAGTTTTATAGCTTTAATATGGTTCTGTGTTGTTTTAAGTTTTGATTGAGAGCCCACCCGCCCCAGAGTTGGTTATAAGATGGTGGCTATATAAATGTTTTAAATAAATAATTTATATGACTTAGCAATACTTCGGTTTGGATGTTAAGGATCCTAAGGATTCAATTTGAAAATTTTCTATGTAAAGTATTTGTTTTAAACTGGTCTTTTGATCTACTCCTACAACTGTCACCAAGACACTATCAGCAATGTTCAATCAAAAACATTATAATAGGCAAAAACTGAGCATCACATTGTATGCATAAACCTGGCTGGGTTCACATTTTGTGCTAAACCATGGTTTGATGACAAGTTTGCATAACTTCCTAAGCTGTACTTTTTAGCTGATAAACCATTATCCCACATCCCACTCAGTCAAAAATATCAACCATTATTACTTGGTATGATGTTTTATTTGGAGCACTGAGTCCTTTAAAGTTTTATAGTGGGAAGTATTTTTTTTTAAATAGGTGGTTCTATAAACTACATCCAAAGTTTATTTTTAGCATTTCCAAGGCCAAAGGGATCAGGAATAGTAAATGCTTTTGCTTACTATTCTGAAGCAGGTCCTAATTTACGATAAATCATTCAGGAATTAATAATCTGAGCACTTATACAACAACAGTATTTATTTCTCAGCTTACTTTCTTCACTATTACATTCTGTCCTCGCTATAATAACAAATCTTGCTTGTATGAACTAAAGCCAAATACAATCTGGTCAAGGTCCTTGCACACAACTAATGTTGAAACTGGTGATACCTTTCAACTTTGAACATCCCCTGAGCTAGGCAAAGATAAACTGAGAGATTAGAGACAGGAAAGGAAAGGTCACCAGGAATTTTACAGTAATCCTAGGAAGGTCTAGAGGAGACAGCAAAGAATAAACCTGGGGACATAACTGAGATACATTTATCTTCAGGTCTTGTTTATTATTTATTTGATTTTTATCCCATCTTTATCATTTTTATAAATAATAATAATGATAAAGTTGGAAGGGACCTTGGAGGTCATCTAGTCCAACCCCTGCTCAAGCAGGAAACCCTATACCATTTCGGACAAATGGCTGTCCAGTTTCTTCTTAAAAACTTCCAGTGTTGGCGCATTCATCGCTTCTAGAGGCAGGTTGTTCCACTGGTTAATTGTTCTAACTGTCAGGAAGTTTCTCCTTAGTTCTAGGTTGCTTCTCTCTTTGGTTAGTTTCCACCTGTTGCTTCTTGTCCTGCCTTCAGGCGCTTTGGAAAATAGCTTGACTCCCTCTTCTTTGTGGCAGCTCCTGAGATATTGGAACACTGCTATCATGTCCCCCCTCGTTCTTCTCTTCGTTAAACTAGACATACCCAATTCCAGCAACTGTTCCTTAAATAAGTCCTGTCAGAGGAGTTGTACCGAGAGACAGCGACTGACCCCAAATCACCCACCAGCTTTCATGCCTTACAGGAAGTCTAGAACCCAGTCTCCTAGTTTCTAGGCCATCACCTTAACCACTACCTAAAACTGGCTCTCTTTCAATAGTATGTTTTTCTTCCAGTAACCAGTGATTTTGTTTGTCTAACAGATAGCCCTCCATCTCACAGAAACAGCTACTTACTCCTCTCAATTCAAACACTTATATATACACTTCATTTTGCTCAATATATTTGCACAAGTAAGAAGGACAAGTATCTGCTGTCATATTCTTATAGAAGCTAAATAGCTATGGGGCTTAATAAAAGATCAAATCTCCCTAGAAACCCTAAATCATTTTGACATTCGTGCAGGAAAAGTGAAATAAAAGCATAATAGGTAGGACATTTT
>NW_015392042.1:21522-26315 GCF_001527695.2 Protobothrops mucrosquamatus | reverse complement strand
AATTCAAACACTTATATATACACTTCATTTTGCTCAATATATTTGCACAAGTAAGAAGGACAAGTATCTGCTGTCATATTCTTATAGAAGCTAAATAGCTATGGGGCTTAATAAAAGATCAAATCTCCCTAGAAACCCTAAATCATTTTGACATTCGTGCAGGAAAAGTGAAATAAAAGCATAATAGGTAGGACATTTTTCCCCCCCCTTCCGTTCAATCTTGTCCAATTCTCAGAAACTGCCTGGGCAAGTTCTGCAGTTTTCTTGGCAAGGTTTTTCAGAAGTAGTTTAACATTGCCTCCTTCCTAGGGTTTAGAGATAGTGACTGGCCCAAGGTCCATCTGGCTTTGTGTCCAAGGCAAGATTAGAACTCATGGTCTCCCAGTTTCTAGCCTCATGCTTTAACTACTATGGCAAACTGGCTCTAAAAGGACTCTGCAGCACTTCAGATACCAAGGGGAGAATGTGCTTAAGAAGAGATATAAATGCAGTACTATCTGCAACTCCTTAAAGCAGGCATGTCAAACTGCCGGCCCGCGGGCTGGATGCATCATGCCGAAATCGTGCCCACCCCAATTGCCGGCAATGGGGCAAAAGTTCCAATACATCGTGCGACATCACAAGTTTGACATGCCTGCCTTAAAGCAACTGTGTCTTTTTCCAGGATTATGCTGCTTGTCATGTGACCCTGGCAAAAGTCACCTTTCCTTTAAATCAGATATAGAGGGGTGTTTTACAACCCTGCAAACTCAGAAGCACCTTTTTGCCTTGGAATCTGTAGACTCATGGAGAGCTTAAATATAAGGGTTGGTTTTTTTTTATTAAGTGTGCCTTTAGGGAAAAGAGCAAGAGTGCATGTCACACAGCTCCCAAGTCCCATAAGATGACAAGACTTGAAACAGGGAAGATGGGGCATGCCCTCCCTGTGGGAGCTGTGGGGCAAACAGATGTTCTTGGGAGAAAGCAATCCCTCAAGTCACCTGATCCTATGCATGTATACAGCAATGTGCATACAGACTGAGAACCTCCATAGACATACAGCAATATACAGTATACACAGCGGGTAAAGATGCCATTACATCAGAGCTATATAGAACATAGAATAACAGAGTTGGATATAATTTATTCCATCTATTACATATGTGACAATGGGCACGGTTTTGTTTTTTTTAGAAAATAGCAGCCAGCAGGACTAACACAACAGACTTAAGCCTCTCAACTTGAGAGACCTGGAGGTCACATTCAGGATGGCAGACAAGGCTTCCATCAATCAGAACAGAGCTGGAAGGGACCTTGGAGGTCTTCTAGTCCAACCCCCTGCTCAAGCAGGAGAAGACCCTGTCCCATTTCAGACAAGTGACTGTCCAGTCTTCTCTTTAAAAACCTCCAGGGATGCTGAAACTTGCATCAATCTGATATATTTTCGGGAGGGAGGGGTGTCTTTTGACAGTCACACCAACCCACTTTCCAGTCCAGCTGCGGCTGCCACACAGGTGCCCTCACACCTGTACCCCCAAGTCCTCTCCCCCTCCCTCCCTCCCAACTCCACATCCATCCTCCTCTCCTTCCCCTCTTCCCCAACCTGAAGATGAGGAGGGGGGGGGGGGTTGCAGGAAGGCAAGGGGGGGGCCTCTCACCAGGTAAAGGGTCCCATAGATGCGGAGCGACTCTCCAAACGCCCCTTGGGTGATGTGCACGAAGGCTCGCCCGCAGTGGGGGTGCCAGGTGTGCCCGATCTCGTAGCAGTTGTGGGGGATGGACTTGCTCAGCGCCGCCATCTTGGCCCAGCGGCTGGAGCCGGAGGAGAGTGAGGGGGGGGCGTGCGCGCGCCCGAGGCAGAAGCACACGAGACGAAGACGACGGAGCGAGCGAGCGCGCGCCAAGCGGAGGACGACTGCGGGCCGCCCGGGGTTACTCTCGATCAACCACCCTCTTTTTTCCCTCCGCCCCTTCGCTTTGCCGGCTCGCGTGAGCCCGCTCAGCCAATCCGGAGGCGGCTCTCGCCCGGCCGGTGGAAGGGGATAAGGAGAGAGGGGGGGGGAAAAAAGGAGCTGGCGCGAGCGCTCCCAACGCCGGCCCCGTTTGTCCCGCTCCCCCGCCCCCCGGGGCGCCTCTGCTGTCTTGCACGTGGATGCGGTTTTGCAAAAACCGCTGCGGTGGTCGGCAGGGTGTGGGTTGCATTGCCGGGGGAACCCGGCGGCGGCGGCGGCAGCAAACTCGGAGAGCATTATTATTATTATTATTATTATTATTATTATTATTATTATTATTATTACTATTATTACTATTATTATTATTATTATTATTATTATTATTATTATTATTATTATTATTATTATTATTATTATTATTATTATTATTATTAATTGAATTTATATACCGCCCTATCTCCCTTACGGGACTCAGGGCGGAAAAAAAAAGGCATCGTGGGGGGAAAAACTTGACCTTGCACCGAGTTCTGTTCGAGATAAACGTGGGAATGAGGGCGCGGATGGGGGGGGGCTGGGAGGAAATGATAGGATGCCTGTAAGGAACCATAATCATAACAAGAATAAGAATGCAATAAGCCCGGGCGATAAGGTTTCGAGTCCTGGGTGCTCTCTGAATTTGGTTGCTTTCCTTACCCCAACTGGATAGCGTCTTCGCTAGCAGCCCTGATGATGTTACCTAGTTGGGTAATGAAACGTCTGCAAGAAACAACCAGGCTCAGAGCATCAAAGACTCACCGTCGTCCGCGTTCTCCTCTGCAAACCCCACTTCCTTTTATTATTGATGATGTTACCTAGTTGGGTAATGAAACGTCTGCAAGAAACAACCAGGCTCAGAGCATCAAAGACTCACCGTCGTCCGCGTTCTCCTCTGCAAACCCCACTTCCTTTTACTATTGATGATGTTACCTAGTTGGGTAATGAAACGTCTGCAAGAAAGCAGCCAGGCTCAGAGAGCACCAAGGACCCTGAGCTACAAATATTCTCCTTTATTGGTACAACCTGTAAGATAAGGTAGCAAGTTTGTTCCCTGCCCCCGCCTGTTGGGAAATCAGCTATTTCCCTTCATGCTATTGAAGGGGAGGGCAACTTTATTTGGAGTAATAGACCTCAAAGGGAAAGTTTCCTGACTTCTTTGCTGCGTGGGGGGGGGAGTGGTGGGATTCAGCCAGTTCAGCAGAACCAGTAGCTATTTTTTTGTTGCCCGGGCCCAGAATGGACTTCCGGAAGCGGCATCCACACAGAGAACCGGTTGTTCACATATTTGAATCCCACCACTGGGTGAGGGGCAATTTGCAACGTGGGTGTTTCATCGCTGGAGGTTTTTAAGAAGAGACCGGACAGTCACTTGTCAGAAATGTTAGGATCTCCTGCTTGAGCGGNGGACAGACTAGAAGACCTCCAAGGTCCCTTCCAGCTCTATTCTGAATTCAGGGTCCTCGTTGCTCTTAATGCATAGTGTGCAACAGTTGTAGCCAGCACGCAACAGAGCCTCAATGACCCATGTTGGGTAAGAGCATTAAGCCTCAGGTGCTGTGTTATCTTTGTCCTCATCTAAATGCTTATGATGTGTATCTCGCCTATCCTGAGCTTGGAAAAATCAAAGGGGATACAAAAAAAAAGATTATAGCAAAAGATGGAAGCAGTCCACAATTTTAAAAAGCATTAACTTTACAAGAACTCAAGTAGTTACTAAACTCTAGTCCCTAAAGATTGATGGGCTTTTTTTTTACATTTTTTCTTTAATCTCACATTTATCTTTATATATATATGTAAATAACTCAAGACGGCAAACATCTAATGCTCCTTTCTCCTCTCCATAACTTCACAACAACAACTCCTGTCAGGTGACACAGAGTCATCTGCTTTCATGCCTAAGGCACGGCTGGAACTGTTTTTTAGCCTGGTGCCTTCACCAATAGACGAAACTTAATGGGTTAAGAATTTCAATCCTGCTCTGTCCACTTTTATTTTTATTTTATTTTATTTTATTTTAAAGATTTACCTGGTAGCCTGTTCACTCAGTGACTCTGCGTTGTTTACAAAGCAGTTAACAGAATAACAGAGTTGGAAGGGACCTTGGAGGTCATCTAGTCCAGCCCCCTGCTCAGGCAGGAAACCCTATACCATTTCAGACAAATGGTTGTCCAGTCTCTTCTTAAAAACTTCCAGTGTTGGAGCATTCACACCTTCTAGAGGCAGGTTGTTCCACTGATTAATTGTTCTAACTCTCAGGAAGTTTCTCCTTAGTTCTAGGTTGCTTCTCTCCTTGATTAGTTTCCATCCATTGCTTCTTGTCCTGCCTTCAGGTGCTTTGGAGAATAGCTTGACTCCCTCTTCTTTGTGGCAGCCCCTGAGATGTTGGAACACTGTTTTCATGTCCCCCCTCGTCCTTCTCTTCATTAAACTAGACATACCCAATTCCAGCAGCCGTTCCTTATATGTTTTAGCCTCCAGTCCCCTAATCATCTTTGTTGCTCTTCTCTGTACTCTTTCTGGAGTCCACATCTTTTTTACATCGTGGTGAATCACTGCAGTTATGTTTTAAATTGTCTCATATTTGTCTATGTTTTCTTCATACTGGATTGGCAGCTCTGCTCCTTGGACTGTAATTATTTGTAAATGACAAGGAGGGCAATGCAAAAACTGTCACAAGTGGTCCATAGTACACACTAGTGACATACACTCCCTAAACGCTCCCACAAATCCTTAACGTTGGAGGAACTTGGAAAGATTGAGCATAGTCTTGAGGTATTTATTTTGCTCCCTCTTTATTACCTAATCCCAACAACTTATTCTTCCTGG
>NW_015392042.1:7616-17483 GCF_001527695.2 Protobothrops mucrosquamatus | reverse complement strand
CCAGTGGAACAGCTTGCCTTCAGAGGTTGTGGGAACTCCATCACTGGAGGTTTTTAAGAAGAGACTGGACAGCCATTTGTCTGAAATGGTACAGAGTCTCCTGCTGGAGCAGTGGGTTGGAATAGAAGACCTCCAAGGTCCCTTCCAATTCTATTACTCTGTTATACGTCGCCATCAGTTAGGTGACAGGCAAAGCCAGCTGACCAATCAAGGCTCTTATCTGTTGTCTTCTGCTATTCTCCCTAAAGAGCTGGGTCAGCAATGCTCTGTTTGTAGCTTATCAGAATCGGACACTAGGCTATTAGGAGTAGCCAGCAGTTAAGTGCTTTAAATCTATGGCCCATTTTCATTTAATGAAAAGCTGAAATAGGAAATCAATAGAAAGGGGTGACTGTGTACAGGACTGATGTAATCAGGACACAGTATCAGAGTGGGATGGTGTAATAGTAAAATTGCACAACAGATTGAAATAACAAATCAGCACCCTCCTGAACATGGAAAGAATGCATTTACAAGTTGCTGTTTGTACTGTAAAACTGACGGAGAGAAATGTGAAGTAAAAATGTTACGTAGTTTGCTTTGTCTTGCAACTGTTTTTTAAAACTTTATTCCTATGTACAGGTAGTCCTCTCGTGGTCATGTGGTCAAAGTTCAGGTGCTTGACAACTGCTCATATTTATGACAGTCGCAATGTCCCGGGGTCATGTAATCCCCTTTTGCAACCTTCTGAAAAGTCACAAAATGGGGCAAAACTCACTTAACAAATGTCTCTCTTAGCAACATAAATGTTGGACTCAATTGTGACCGTGAGTCAAGGACTACTTGTAGTTAATAACATGGCATAATTGAGAACAAGGAACAGGGAGAACAGAAGAGAACAGAACAAAATAATAGAATTGTTCTTACTGTCACTGTACCATTCCAGACAAATGGTTATCCAGTCCCTTCTTAAAAACGTCCAGCATTCACAACTTCTGGAGGCAGGTTGTTCCACTGATTAATTCTTCTAATAGTCAGGAAAGTTCTCCTTAGTTCTAGGTTGCTTCTCTGTTTGATTAGTTTGCATCCATTGCTTCCTGTGTGTACGCACATACCCCCACTTGCGCTAGTGGGGCGCAAAAACAGGATGATGCACCTCGGGATGCGAAAATGGGATGTGCACACACCGGCCAGCCTGTCCTGCAGCCTGGTGGCCAGCAGGCCATGGACCAGAAGTGGGTCACGGCCCACAGGTTGGGGACCCCTGGACTAGAAGACCTCCAAGATCCCTTCTAACTCTGTTATACTGTTCTATTCTGTTCTATTATCTTGAACTGCATCCAGAAAAAAACCTGGAAGCCAATTTAGCTCGCAAACAAAGGTGTTACATGGGCAAACCTAGTAACCCCCATTACTGTGTGCACTGCTGCATTCTGGACCAGTTAAAATTTCTGGGTAGTCTTCAAGGGCAGCCCCATGTAAAACTCATTGCAGTAACCCAAATGGCAGGATGACCAGGTAGTCCTCGACTTACGACCACAGTTGAGCTCAGAATTTTTGGACAGCATCTTAAGTGAGTTTTGCCTCATTTTACAACCTTTCTTGCCACAATTGTTAAGTGAATCCCTGCAACTCTTAGTTACACAGTTGTTGGCTTAGTTACACAGTGAAGGTGGCTTCCTCATTGGCTTTGCTTGTTAGAAGGTCACAAAAGGTGACCCCCCCATGACCCAGGGACACTATAACCATCATAGATATAAGCCACTTGCCAAGTGTCCAAATTATGATCACACAACCATGAGGACGCTGCAACAGTGGTAAGTGTGAAATGCAGTCATAAGTCATTTTTGTCAGTGCTGTTGTATCTTTGAATGGTCACTGAATGAGCTGGTTTAAGTTAATAGTAGTAGTAGTAGTAGTAGTAGTAGTAGTAGTAGTAGTAGTAATAATAATAATAATAATAATAATAATAATAATAAAGTTGGAAGGGACCTTGGAGGTCATCTAGTCCAACCCTCTGCTCAGACAGGAAACCCTATACCATTTCGGACAAATGGCTGTCCAGTCTCTTCTTAAAAACTTCCAGTGTTGGGGCATTCACCGCTCCTGGAGGCAGGTTGTTCCACTGGTTAATTGTTCTAACCGTCAGGAAGTTTCTCCTTAGTTCTTATATATATGTTTTCTGAGGTTTTCGCGGGTGTTTGTATGTAGGTCTTTGGTTATTCGGGTTTTCTCCCGCGTAAAATTGGAAGTGTCTTGGCGACGTTTCGACGAAGTCCCATTCGTCATCTTCAGGCTGGTGTCTTCAGCTTCGTGCTTCTAGGAGTAATGTGTTTTTTGAAAGAAGAGATGATAAGAATTGCCGGGTTGAAGAACTGGAGGAAAAGCCGGCATTTCAAACTAATTGGGGAATGTGATTTAGGACTGTTAATTAGAGGAGGGAATTGTGCTTTGATACTATGTGCTCAGGGGAGGAGAATTCAGATTTTGGCTTTCATCTGTCAGAACCATGACACAGAAACAGCACAGGCCCTCAACCAACCCACGCAAGCCCCCCTCCCACCAGCAGTTCACTCCCCAGTGACCCTGACCTGATGTAACCTCCCCATTACAAGACCCATCACAAACTGATGATTCATACCTAACCCATTACAGGGTCCTCACTTGACACACCCACACCTGAAGCCCTTATAAATAGAAGAATCTTGACACTGACATCCCCCAAATGCTGCTGGAGATGTTACCTGGCCTGGTAACGAAATGTTTGGGGGAAAAAATCCTCAAGCTCAGAAAACAAGCCTTCACCCTCATACATCTATCTACTTAAGCAGCCGTCAGCCAGACAGTGCCGGCTGGCGACCTCCAGGGGGAGGGCCTTCTCGGTGGGAGCCCCCACCCTCTGGAACGAACTACCCCCAGAGATCCGGGTGATCCCGGATCTCCCCTCCTTCCGCCGCACCCTAAAGACATGGCTCTTCCAACAAGCGGGATTGGCCTAGGGAATTTTTAGTGGGGTTTTAAGAGAAATTTTAATTATATAGGCCATAGTAAATATTTCTTTTTAATTTGGTTTTAAATTAGGTATTTATTGTAGTATCTGTTTTATAAGGCTGTCAGCCGCCCTGAGTCCGGTAAGGAGAAGGGCGGGATAAAAATTGAATAAAATAAATAAAATAAATAAATAAATAAATAAATATTATTCACCTGCTAACATCTACAAATCAAGATTCTGCCAAAGGACTGGAGATGGTTAAAAAAAAAATTGGCAAGCTGACAATACTGCAGATTTACAACCAAGG
Source organism: Protobothrops mucrosquamatus (assembly GCF_001527695.2). Taxonomy (NCBI): domain Eukaryota; kingdom Metazoa; phylum Chordata; class Lepidosauria; order Squamata; family Viperidae; genus Protobothrops; species Protobothrops mucrosquamatus. The sequence goes on along the minus strand of NW_015392042.1, from coordinate 14,205 downwards.
TCTTTTGAACTTCCAGAGAAGGAGCCTGTGAATCTATGCAACATAATCCAATTTTTGAACTCCTTCAGCTGCGGGAAGCAAGAATTGTGGCTCTCCGTATAACCGTGGTCTCCTGCCAGTTGAAGGGCAATGACTTCTCCATCACGCACCAACTGCTCCTGCCAGGAAGCATCTCCTGTGTGGGTCATTATCTGCATAGCGAAAATATTAAATCATTTCCTCTTGCAAAGCTGGCTGGTTTTTTTGCTTTCTGGGCCTCAAGGTGGGAAAAGGCCGTTCCGAGCCATTTTAAAATACTAAATAATCTGGAAAGTCATTCCTGCAGCAGCTGAAAAATGCTTGGAGGGATGCAGTTTCAAAGCCAAATTAAATAAGAGATGGGGAGATGCAACCCTTTCAAATGTATTTGCCACCCAGGTCACGCTTCATGCGATCCTTGGCTCTTGGAACTCAATACAGATAGTCCTCGACTTACAACGGTTTGTTTAGTGACCCTTCAAAGTTACAATGACACTGGAAAAAGTGGCTTATGTCTGTTTTTCACACTTACGACCGTTGCAGCATCCCCATGGTCACGTGATCAAAATTCGGATGCTTGGCAACTGGTTCATAATTATGACGGTTCCAGTGTCCTTGGGTTATGTGATCCCCTTTTGCGATCTTCAATGCCAGATTCACTTAACAACCGGGGTCCGAACTTAACAACTGCCATGATTCACTTAACAAATGTGGCAAGTAAGGTCATAAAATGGGGCTAAATTCACTTAACAAATGTCTCAGGAACAGAAATGTTAGGCTCCATTGTGGTGGTAAGTTGAGGATTACCTGTATTTTGTTCAAGTTTAACAAAGATGAAAAGTGATAATTTAGGGAAGAAAGGAAGATTGTGTTTTGCCACACTTGGTACATGGAAAATTCAAGATGGGACCGCTACATTTTTCACCCAGAACTGCTTCTGTGTCTTTCATCAGAAGATTCAAAAATCTAAGCCCACCACTCACAAAAGAGAATATTGATAGTCCTCAATTTACAACTGTTCGTTTAGTGTCTATGGAGATTCTCAGTCATCCGGGTCAAGTTTGTCCCAAAGGTACCTTCTCAAAAGGCAGCTGGGCTTTCTGTAGTTTTTTCCTTGAAGACGTTTCATTTCTCATCCAAGAAGCTTCTTCAGTTCTGTTCATTTAGTGGCCGTTCAAAGTTACAACAGCACAGAAAAAAGTGATTTTTGATCGTGTTTCACACTTATGACCCATTGCAGCATCCCCATGATCACATGATCAAAATTCAGAGACTTGGTCACTGACTCATATTTATGACACATCCTGGGGTCGTGCAATCACCTTTCGTGACCCCGTGACAAGCAGTGTCAATGGGAAAGCCAATTTCACTTAACAACCGTGTTACCAACTTAACAACTGAAGTGATTCACTTGTCAACTGTGGTAAAAAAAAAAAAGGTCGTAAAATGGGGCAAAACTCAACAAATGTCTCACTGAGCAACAGAAATTTTGGGCTCAATTGGGGTCATAAGTCGAGGATTTAGAAACTGCTTCTGAACTTTCTGTGTGAAAGAGGAAAAAAATGACATTTGACTTTGGGTGTTGACAATTAAGTGGACTATAGTTATAGAAATAGCTAGTGGTTATTATTTGGCATAACTAAAAAGTTGATATAAACTTACTACCTGTGTTTCCCCAAAAATAAGACCGGGTCTTTTTTTTTTTTGCCTCCAAAAGAGGCACCAGGTCTTATTTTCGGGGTAGGCCTTACCTCATCTCCGGCAACGACAGTCCCACCGAGCCAGTCCGCTTCTTCTGGGGCCAAAGCTCTGCAGCTGCATTTGGGCCTGCATTTTGCAGCCAGGCCTTTCCAGAAGGCCTAAGCAGCCGAGTACCGAGTTATGGATTCAATCCATAGCTTGGTGCTCGGCTGCTGAGGTCTTGCAGAACTGAGTTACGGATTGAATCCATAGTTCGGTTCTTGGTTGCAGAGGCCTTCTGGAAAGCCCTGTGACTGAGAAATGCAGGCCTGGCTGCAGAAGAGGCCTCAGAAGAAGAAGTGGGCCGGCAAGGAGAGGCCTGGCTGCAAGGTAAGTGGGTGTGGGGCAGCTCCACACCCCCACCCCTGCCCTAGCTTGATTTTTAGGTGTGTGTCTCTCCCCAAACCTAGGGCTTATTTTTGGGGTAGGGCATATATTAGACCCACCCCCCAAAATCAAGGTAGGGCTTATTTTGGGGGGTAGGCCTTACTTCGGGGAAACGGTATGTCTCTTAGTGTAGCAAAAAAAAAGTCGGGAAGTCACTGCTTTTTGTTTCTTTTTTCTGTTTTCCCCTTCCCTCACTTTATCCCTTCTATTCCCTTTCCTTTCCGGTTTTCCTTTGTCTTTATTTCCATCAGTATTTTATATTACAAAAAAAACTTTAATAAAAAAATATATAAAGAATATTCAAAAACCCAAGCCCACCCCTTACGAAAGAGAATTCAGGCAGTCCTCAACTTACAACCACAATTGAGCCCAAAAGTTATGTTGCTAAGTGAGAAATTTGTTGAGTTTTGCTCCCTTTTATGACTTTGCTTGCCACAATCGACAAGTGAATCACTGCAGTTGTTAAATTAGTAACACGGTTGTTAAGTGAACCTGGTTTCCCCATTGGCCTTGCCTGACAGGAGGTCACATGACTCCAGGACAGTGCAACCATCATAAAAGTGAGTCAGTTGTCAAGCATCTGAATGTTAGCCGCGGGGATGCTACAACGATCATAAGTATGAAAAATGGTCATAAGTCACTGTTTTAAAGTGCTGTTATAACTTCGGTCACTAAACGAATTGTTGTAAGTCGAGGACTTCCTGTAATGTTTTTGCACATTTTCTCTTTATGCAAAGGACTGAATTAAACTGCAACCCCATCGCTGATTATTCCAAGGGCAACAACGCCGTGCCCTCTTTTTACACTTTGCTAAAAATATCTACGGTTACATGTGAAGCCAATCCGATTAGACGGACATAACGTAGTAAAACATGAGACATGTTTTTTAAAAAAAAAAGAAAAAGAAGAAGAAGAAAAAGGCTGAACCGTAACATTATTTAGACAAGGCTTCTTAGAAACCGGAAATCTTTCTTGATCGATGCCGCTTATATTTGGGGAATGTGATGTCTGGAATCGCAGCTATGCCGAAATCCAGGATTTTTCAACTGATTCTTTAAATTAGGTTTTACCGAAACGTAATTGAAAGTGGCTCGGTCTTCTTTGAACTTTCCAGTGAAATAAAATCTGCCCCTTCCTGGCCGTGCCAGGCTGACGGGAGCTGGAGAAACACGGAAAGATCAACTACCCTACTGTCTCTCTTTTCAGAAATGCTTAAATCCCAAAGGAAGCTGTTGGGAGGAGGGTGCCTCTTGCTCAAGAAAGCTTCAACATGATTAAAAGGGCAGTACAGGTAGTCCTCGACTTACAACCGGTTGCTTAGCAATCACTCAACCAAAAAGGGGGATTTAAGAATTGACTGAACCAAAAAAGGGGATTTAAGAATTGAATAGAACAATAGCTTTATTATTGTTGCTTTAAAGGTACATTAGTTGGTATGCATTAAAATGAGATTTCGTTGCAAACAGCTCTCAAAGGGTAACCACCTCCAATACAGACGGTCCTTTACTTACAACAGTTTGTTTAGTGACTGTTAGAAGTTACATGGCCCTGAAAAAAGTGACTTAGGACCATTTGTCACACTTATGACCGTTGCACACATCTCTATGGTCACGTAATCAAAATTCAAATGCTTGGCCACTGACTCATATTTATGACGGTTGCAGTGTCCCATGATCACGTGATCCTCTTTTGCGACCTTCCAACAAGCAAAGTCAGTGGGGAAGCCAGATTCACTTAACAACCAAGTTACAAACTTAACAACTGCAGTGATTCACTTAACAACGGTAGCAAGAAAGGTCGTAAAAATGGGGCAAAACTCACTTCGCAAATGTCTCATTTAGCAAGAAACATGTTGGGCTTACCACATTGTGGTGGTAAGCCGAGGACTACCTATATACTCTGCATAAACACGAATATATATATATATGCAGGTCTTGGCATATTCGGGTCTTTTCCCATGTAAGATTGAGAGTATGTTGGCGACGTTTCGACGAGGTCCCACTCGTCATCTTCAGGTTGGGGTCTTCGGCTTCGTGCTTGTGTGAGTCTACTCTACTCTACACTACTCTACTCACACAAGCACGAAGCCGAAGACCCCAGCCTGAAGATGACGAGTGGGACCTCCTCGAAACGTCGCCAAGATACTCTCAATCTTACACGGGAAAAGACCCAAATATGTATATGTATAATAAAGTTGGAAGGGACCTTGGAGGTCATCGAATGCAGCCCCCTGCTCAGGCAGGAAACCCTATACTATTTCGGACAAATGGCTGTCCAGTCTCTTCTTAAAAACTTCCAGTGTTGGAACATTCTCCAATGTTCTGGAGGCAGGTTGTTCCACTGGTTAATTGTCCTCACTGTCAGGAAGTTTCTCCTTAGTTCTAGATTGCTTCTCTCCTTGAGTCGAACATATATATATGTTCGATTCAATATATACATATATATACATACATATACATACACATATACACACAAACACACACAACATATATGATCCAGAGAAACAACACAGTCTAATTCGGATGTATAGAAAACAATGCAACAACCCAGATCTGAACTGCCAACAGTCAGACACACCCCTCCCTGCAAAGTTAATTCTGTAGCTATAGATTAAGATCTAAAGGAAGCTATTGGCACATTTGAGAAGGAAAGACTTAAGTCCCTATCAGCAGTCATCAATCATGTCCATGTCTCACTCAATTATTCCAGCAAGTCCTTTGAGCTATATCCATAGTCTTTGAGATATTCAAGCATCCCCTGTGTATTAAATGTGCTGAGGGCGGCTGTGGCACACTTCCTGGCCCCAGATATATCGTGCAGCTTAACCTTGCCGTCCCCTCTTTTTCCTGCTTTGATCTATTTAAAGAACCAATTAAGCGTGTTTTTATCTGGGCTACAGAAGCGATATTCCTACACACATGAACCAGTTCCTATCTTCCCCAACCGCCTTCGTGGTTTTTTTCCCCTCCTCTAGCCAGGTTCCCGTTATGAAAGTACTATAACTGTGGGTTGTTTCGTTAACATTTTGTTTTAAGATTCAGTGATGGGGAGTGAGTCATTTCAATGTGTGGAAGCTCATCGTAATAACTACCCCATGGTGGATGGGGCAGCGAGGCAGATAATTGTTTGATCCTATAAATAAAGTTCAGTCCAAGGTTGCATAAAAAGAAGCTCAGTTAAGATCAGCTGACCGTTGGAATTCGTCCTAGGGGAAGTACAATTAACCTCCCAAGGGTCAAGCTGTAGATGATGATGATAAATGGGATTGTTCACCCAGAGATTCGCAAGGGAGATATTTCCTCAAAAATTAGAACGTTTCTTAAACTGATACCAATTACCCCCGACAGNGTCCAAGGTTGCATAAAAAGAAGCTCAGTTAAGATCAGCTGACCGTTGGAATTCGTCCTAGGGGAAGTACAATTAACCTCCCAAGGGTCAAGCTGTAGATGATGATGATAAATGGGATTGTTCACCCAGAGATTCGCAAGGGAGATATTTCCTCAAAAATTAGAACGTTTCTTAAACTGATACCAATTACCCCCGACAGAAGAACAAAAGCCAAATGCAGCTGGAGGAGATAAGAAAGACTTTCACCCTTATAGGAACATCCATTCCATAATGCAGATAAGTGCATACAGGCAGTCCTCGAGTTATGATCGTAATGGAACAGGCCCATTGCTGTCCTAAGTCGTGACTGTCATAGAGTGGGTCACCCACATGACCAACCCGATTTTATGATCTTTTTTTTTGCAGTGTCGATAAACTGAGTGCCACAGTCATTAAGTGAACAATCATTATAATAATAATAATAATGATAAAGTTGGACAGGATCTTGGAGGTCATCTAGTCCAACCTCCTGCTCAGGCAGGAAACCCTGTACCATTTCGGACAAATGGCTGTCCAGTTTCTTCTTAAAAACTTCCAGTGTTGGAGCATTCTCCGCTTCTGGAGGCAGGTTGTTCCACTGGTTAATTGTTCTAACTGTCAGGAAGTTTCTCCTTAGTTCTAGGTTGCTTCTCTCTTTGGTTAGTTTCCATCCGTTACTTCTTGTCCTGCCTTCAGGCGCTTTGGAGAATAGCTTGACCCCCAACTCTTCTTTGTGGAAGCCCCTGAGATATTGGAAGACTGCTATCATGTCCCCCCTCGTCCTTCTCTTCGTTAAACTAGACATATGCAATTCCAGCAACCGTTCCTTATATGTTTTAGCCTCCAGTCCCCTAGTCATCTTTGTTGCTCTTCTCTGTACTCTTTCTATAGTCTCAACATCTTTTTTACATCGTGGTGACCAAAACTGGATGCAGTATTCCAAGTGTGGCCTTACCAAGGCATTGTAAAGTGGTATTAATACTTCACGTGATCTTGATTCTATCCCTCTGTTAATGCAGCCTAGCACTGTGTTGGCTTTTTTGGCAGCTGCAGCACACTGCTGGCTCATATTTAAATG
>NW_015392042.1:0-7533 GCF_001527695.2 Protobothrops mucrosquamatus | reverse complement strand
GTATTCCAAGTGTGGCCTTACCAAGGCATTGTAAAGTGGTATTAATACTTCACGTGATCTTGATTCTATCCCTCTGTTAATGCAGCCTAGCACTGTGTTGGCTTTTTTGGCAGCTGCAGCACACTGCTGGCTCATATTTAAATGATTGTCCACTAGGACTCCGAGATCCTTCTCACAGTTACTACTATTGAGCAAGGTAGATAGCGCCCAGTGTTCACGTCTGTCCAGATCCTCCTGTATCCTAAGCCTGTCTTCTGGAGTGTTGGCTATTCCTGCCAGCTTGGTGTCGTCTGCAAATTTGATGAGTTCCCCATCTATTAAGGGACCCAATTGTTTGTTATGGGGCTAGTTTTGCCCCAAACTGAAAAGTTAGCTAGTCCTCAACTTATGACCACAATGGATCCCAAAATTTCAGTTACTGAGCGAGAGACTTCTCGAGAGAATTTTGCCCCCTTTTTTACCACCTTGACTGCCACAGTTCTTAAGTGAAACACTGCAGTTGTAAAGTTAGCCACGTGGTTCGTAGGTGAATCTGGCTTCCCCATTGACTTTGCTTGTCAGAGGTTTGCAAAAGGGGATCACGTGACCCCCCATAAATATGAGCCAGTTGTGTGCCACTTTATAGCATACGCTAAAAGTGACCGAGGGAGAAAATGATTTATTTCCCCAAGTTGATTCTTTTTTTAACGCATGCCTCCTGCTAAGCCACGGCTTGCTTGACAAGTCAGAATTTATTGGACTTTGAACATAACTTGGGTCATAAATAATTTATGGGCCTACCGTGACCAGAAATCTTAGCAAAACCTTGCTAAGTAAAAAAAGAAAATAAACTGCATTATACTCAGAGCCGTCTTTCTCAATCGTGTCAATTGGGCTTCAACTCCCAGAATTACCCAGCATGAGGAGAAACGCTGAGATTGAGGAAACCACAGTTTAGAACAAGGTGTAGTCTATATAACCATGAAAGAATCCCAGAATGGGGGGGAGGACAAAATTGGAAAATACCAAATATGGCAACCTGAGTACAATAATAGAAATTCAGCCACTCCAATCCACTAAACCTCCCACACCCATTTCCTAGATCAGTGGGGGCGAACCTATGGCACGCGTACCAGAGGCGGCACTCAGAGCCCTCTCTGTGGGCACTTCTCTGAACTGCTGGTGGCGGGCTGCGGAGCCCCAGAATGCGCCGGTCGAGGGGCCGGCAGGCTGTGGCTGCTGACGGACACTGGCCTCTGTGTGCGGGGGCCGATGGTGTCAGGCAGCAGCTGTACCGGCCCCTGCTTTGCCTTGCCCTGAGATAATGGCACCCCCACCCTGCCTCGCCTCACCCCGCAGGACGAGCTTCCTGCCAGAGACCCCCTGGATCTCCCCCAAACCTGCCCGGCCCCCACAGGCGTCCCTCCCCACAAGCAACATTGAGGTGATCATGCCCACCTTGGCCACACCCACCCAGTCTGCCATGACCACCACAGCCACGCTCACCCAGCAGGCCATGCCCACCTGGCACCTGGCAATAAATAAGTGGGTTTTGGGTTGCACTCGGTCTCTAAAAGGTTCACCATCACTGTCCTAGATTGTCACTCAAATACAGGTAAGTCCTCAACTTACAGCCATTCATTTAGCGACAGTTCAAAGATACAATGGCACTGAAAAAGGTGATTTATGACCGTTTCTCACACTGAGGACTGTTGCAGCATCCCCGTGGTCACATGATCAAAATGCTTGGTGACTGGTTCACATTTATGACGGCTGCAGTGTCCCGGGGGTCACGTGATCCCCTTTTTGGGACTTTCTGACAAGCAAAGTCAATGGGGAAGCCAGATTCACTTAACAACCATGCCACTAATTGCAGTGATTCACTTAACAACTGTGGCAAGAAAGGTTGCAAAATGGGGCACAACTCACTTAACAACTCTTGTCGCTTAGCAGCAGAAATTTTGAGTTCATCTGTGGTGGCAAATTGAGGACTTCCTGTACTCAACCAAGAGACCCTGGTCGTCATTAGTATTTTTTTTTTTCTCTCATCAGCCATTCTGGTTTTCCATTCCCTTTAAATATGTGTTGTCCTTAGGGACACCTCTACTGAATCAAGCTCTGGAGCTCCACTACCTGGTAGAATCTCCAGCTGGAACAGCCCCAGGAATATTTGATTCTTTCTCTGCCTGTTTCACAATGTACACATCTCTTTAGCCTTCCCATCGCCACAATATAAAAAAGAAAGATATTGAGACTGTAGAAAGAATGTAGACAAGAGCAATAAAGACGACGGGAGGCTAAAACACGGAAAGAACAGTTGCAGGGATTGGGTATGTGGAAAAAAATTCAGAGAAGAGCAACTAAGAGGATCAAAAGCCTGGAGACTAAAACATACGAAGAACGGCTGCAGGACTTGGGTTTGGCTAGTCTAAAGAAAAGAAGAAATAGGGGAGACATGATAGCAATGTTCCAGTATTTGAGGGACTGCCACAAGGCAGAGGGGGTCATGTTATTCACCAGAGCACCAGAGGGCAGGAGGAGAAACTGGTTGGAAACTGAGCAAAGAGAGAAGCAACCTGGAATTAAGGAGAAACTTCCTGACAGTGAGGACAATTAACCAGTGGAGCAGCTTGCCTCCAGAAATTGTGGGTACTCCATCACTGGAGATTTTAAAGAAGAGACTAGACAATCACTTGTCTAAGATGGTATAGGTCAGTGATGGCGAACCTTTTAGAGACTGAGTGTCCAAAAACTGACCCTGCTCCCGCTCCGCCCCCACCCTGTCCCCCGCCCTGCCTACTCGCAGGGCCACTCACCGCCTCCAGGGCCCGCCGCAGATCGCCCAGGCAGCCCAGCAGCACCATGGCGGCCCCGCCCTCTGCCCACACCCCGCAGCATCATCTGTGCACAACGGGGTGTGAGGGCAGTCTTGTCCACGCTGCCTGGCTGCCATGTCCTTGGCTGTGCTGCTCCGCGTGGGCCACGCTCAGGGGCGACTCTCCTTCAGGGGGGCTGCTGGTGAGGAGGGGGTCACGGGGGAGGGGAGGCTGGGACAACGGCACGTGTGCCCACAGAGAGGGCTCCGAGTGCCACCTCTGGCATGCGTGCCATAGGTTCGCCATCACTGGTACAGGTTCTCCTGCTTGAGCAGGGAGCTGGACTAGAAGACCTCCAAGGTCCCTTCCAGCTCTATTCTATTCTACTGATAAATACAAAGAATCTACTTTCAGAGAAATACATCCCCTTTGCAGAATGCCCCATTCTGTTCAATGTAATGGGCTCTTAGCTCAACTGCCTTAGTTATAAACTTAGTAGTCCTGCCCGTAATGCAGACTTAAGAGCCCAAGAGAAAATAGGATGATCTGAAGACTCCTTGGTGCTATGCTTGCTTATATTCAAACAAGCTAACAGTAAACAGCCCAGCCAAAGAACCACCCAGATCACTCCCATTCACAGGACAAGCCATTAGAATATACATTGAGAGCAAATCCCACCCACTAAGACTAATGATGATTGCAATAGTGGCGAATCTCTGTAGCTCAGGTGTAGGATGAGGGTGAAGGTCCGTTCTCTGAACTTGTGGGTTGGTTTCCAAACGTTTCGTTACCAGGCTAGCTAACATCTTCAGTGGAGTTGAGGGGAATGTCAGAATCAGCGTTTTGTTTATAAGGACTTCAGGTGTGGGGGTGTCAAGTGAGGGTCTTGGGATGGGTCAGGTATGAGTCATCAGTGAGAGGGCTTGTGATGGGGAGGTCACATCAGGTGAGGGTCATTGGGAGGTGAACTGGTGGGGGGGTTTGTTGAGGGTCACTGCTGTCTCTGTTTTTTTTAAAAAAAATATATTTTATTAATTTTTTAACATAATCACTTTAATATTTGGTAAACAGCGTGTTGTCTGGGTTTATATTTATAAACAATCAACAACAATTAGTTTCTATAATTCCGTAATCCACATAGTAGCTTTCCTTGATTTTCTCTCCTTCCAATAATATTCTCTTTTATCAACCTTAAATTAGTACATTTCTCAGCATTTTAATAGATAACAATTGAATATAAACATTTTTCTAGTATTTCTACAAGTAACAACCACATCCATGTGAAGCTTCTTTTCTAATTAATCATCTTAATCATCCTGGTTTTAAAGTTCTTATTTAAATTTGTTTTCCCCACAATGTTCAAAAACATTTTTACCTGTTAAGATTTTCTTAGAGTTAATTACACTTAAGTATTTAAGACTTTTTTTTCATGTAAGCCATCCCAACAATTTTACATTTCTCATATCTTAAAACAAAAACAAAAAAAAAGAAAAGAAAGAAGGAAATAATATACTACTTGAAAAACATGTCCCTCTTAAGCTAAAATACATTTATGTCGAAAAGAATTTCTGTTCACTGCTGTCTGTGGTTGGCTGTGTGGTTGATTTGGATTCTGATTGTAGGTCGGTGTGTTTGTTGATGGAATTGCTTGTGGAAGGCCCGGCTTCGATGAACTCACAAGCATGGTGGGTGGTAATGTGGCCGATGACTTTTGTGTTGCTCCAATCGAACTGGTGCTGATTAGTGTCAGGGTGGGCAGAAATTAAGGATTTGGGATCGTGGCATTTGACTGCCAGCCGGTGTTCGTGGATCCTGGTTTTTAACTGACGTGATGTTTGTCCCACATACAATTGATTGCAATGGTTACGGTTGATTTTGCAGATTACATTGTTCCTTTCATCCTTCTGTATCTGATGAAAGATACAATGTAATCTACAAAATCAACTGTAACCATTGCAATCAATTGTATGTGGGACAAACCTCACGTCCATTAAAAGCCAAGATCCTTTACACACAAGCTCAGAGACCACCAAGGATCCCTCAGCAAAAATTGTCTAATGCAGACATGTCAAATACAAGGCCCGGGGCCCAGATGCGGCCCGCGAAGTGGTTTCATGTGGCCCGCGAAGCCATCCTGGAAACAGGGAGGAAACGGCCCCCGCTGCCTAGGCCCTGGCCCAGGCCAGCTGGGAGCCAATGTACAATTTTGTGGTGGCCATTTTGGCACTTGCCCCGGTGGACCATGCCTTGGCACTTGCCCCGGTCCCACCCCCTTCTGCCAGAGACCCTCAGATCTGTCCCACTCCTGCCCAGGCCCCCACAGGCACCCTTGACGCGAATGATATAGAACTGGCCACGCCCACCCAGTAGGCCACACCCACTCTATCCACGCCCACCCAGTAGGCTGCACCCACTCTGGCCACACCCACCCACCCCCACCCCAGGGTAACCACAATGTTGATGTGGCCCTCAGTGAAATTGAGTTTGACACCCCTGGTCTAATGGCTTCTTTAAGTTCTTATTAAGCANGGGGTACCTTTTCATGGGCATAGTGATTTGCACAGTGGTGTTTTTGCAAAGTAAACTTTTTCAATAAGGATTGTTTCAGGTTCAGGTACAATCCTACATAATATGGTATGCCTAGGATGGGAATCCTGCCACAATTATGTGGGCGCAATTTTGAATAAATATGGATTGGTTTGTCCTTTAGTAAGTTACAAATAGCCCTTGTCTTACCACCAATCTCTTAGTGACTGTTCAAAGTTACAGTGGCACTGAAAAAAGAAATGGGATGGAATGTAGAATAGAATAGAATAGAATAGAATAGAATAGAATAGAATAGAATAGAATAGAATAGAATGGAATGGAATGGAATGGAATGGAATGGAATGGAGTGGAGTGGAGTGGAGTGGAATAGAATAGAATAGAACAGTGATGGTGAACCTTTTAGAGACCGAGTGCCCAAACTGCAACCCAAAACCCACTTATGCATCGTCGGGTGCCGGGTGGGTGTGGCCCATTGGGTGGGTGTGGCCCATTGGGTGGGCGTGGTCCATTGGGTAGGCGTGGCTGCGGTGGTAACAGCAGACTGGATGGGACTAAAAAGTTCAATCAATCAATTCCAACTTTGCAAGATCTTTTTTTTCCCAAGAGAAGTTGAAATTGACTGATTGAACCTTTTTTTTTGTACATGGGGGCAGAGGCCTAAAGCGAAAAGGTTTTATAAAACCCAACTGAAGGCCTAGGACTGGGGCGACGGCACGCATGCTCACAGAGGGGGCTCTGAGTGCCGCTTCTGGCACCCGTGCCATAGGTTCGCCACCACTGGAATAGAAGAATGGGAATAGAACAGAACAGAACAGAATTATTGGCCAAGAATGATCAGACACACAAGGAATTTGATGCCGGTACGTTTTGTCTCATTTTAACCTTTCTTGCTGTAACAACTACAATGTAACAACTACATTGTAGTTGTTAATTTAATAACATGGTTGTAAGTGAATCTGGCTTCCCCATTAACTTTGCTTGTCAGAAGGTTGCAAAAGGTGGTCACATGACCCCGGAACACGGCAACCATCATAAATACATGCCAGTTGCCAAGTGACTGAATTTTGATCATGTGACCCTCGGGATGCTGCAATGGTTGTTAAGTGTGAAAAATGGTCATAAGTCCCTTTTTTCAGTGGCATTGTAACGTCAAATGGTCACTAAAAGAATGGTTATAAGTTGAGGACTACCTGTATACTGGATATCTTTCATTATAACATGGATCTTTACTATAAAACATTCCCAAGAGGCAATCATAGATCTCTTAGAGGGAAAAGCTAAATCTTGGGCTAAATCTTGTTTAAAATAACTTTGGAGTTTAATGATAGAAGGTGAATGGCGTCCCATCACAGAAGTGGGTGTGGAAATTCTGTCCCCCACCCATTTATCTGTGGAGTGGGTGGTTAGGATTTGCAGTTTCCAATGTTGTGAATAGTGCTGCTCAAGCAGGAAACGCTATACCAGTGGCCCCCAAACTTTTGGGCACCAGGGACCACTTCCATGGAAAGGTTTTTCCGCGGACTGGAAGAGCCATGGTGTCACATGCTGCCTGCATACCACAGATAGGGCTTCACTTGTTTACCTGGACAGGTTGCTGGCATACCATGGACCGATGCTGGTCCATGGACTGGGGGTCGGGAACCCCTACTCTATACCATTTCAGACAAGTGGCTATACAGCCTCTTCTTAAAACCCTCTGGTATTTGAGCACCCATAACTTTTGGAGGCAAGCCGTTCCACTGGTTAATTGTTCTAACTGTCAGGAAGTTTCTCCTTAGTTCTAGGTTGCTTCTCTCCTTGATTAGTTTCCATTTATTTTGCTTCCTGTCCTGCCTTCAGGCTTTGGAAAATAGCTTGACTCCCTCTTCTTTGTGGCAGCCCCTGAGATATTGGAACACTGCTATCATGTCCCCCCTCGTCCTTCTCTTCGTTAAACTAGACATACAGTCTGTATTGGCAGGGGGACAGAGGTCGACCCCAAGGCCCCTAACCTGTGGGGTCCCACAGGGGTCGGTCCTCTCTCCACTTCTGTTCAATATTTATGTGAAGCCGCTGGGGGAGATCATTCGTGGCTTCGGGGTGGATTTCCATCAGTACGCTGATGATACTCAGCTGTACATATCCACCCCGGGCCACCCCAATGATGCCCTTGACGTGATGGCCCGGTGTCTGGAGGCCGTGAGGGTCTGGA
>NW_015392041.1:41889-46409 GCF_001527695.2 Protobothrops mucrosquamatus | reverse complement strand
GAAGCGAAGGGGGGAAGGAGACCCCCGGTAAGGAGGGGGCTCGTCGAGGGAGGAGAGGGGCTGGGGGGCGGCGTCAGAGCCCTCGGGGGTGGGTGGGAAGAAAGGGGCTGGGACCCCAGAAGTGGGGAAAGGGGTCGAGGGCAAGAGAGACGGGAGACTGCGGGAGCCTCGATCTCCGCGTGGTCTCCGCCCCTGCCTCGCCTCATTTCCCCCCCCCCGCAGGACGGAGACGGAGCCCCCTCCCCTCTTCCCTTGTTGTGGCCAAGATGGGGCGGGGGTCGCGGGGAGGCAGCCCAGGTGGGGTAAGAGGTAGCCTGGCCCCCCCGTGGCTGGGACTTTGCGGACCCCGAATTAGCGCCTGGGCCCCGAAGTTTCTTGCAGCGAAAGAGGAAGGAGACGGAAAGCGAAAGCGAAAGAGGGAAACTGAGGCATTTTCAGAGCTGAATCCACAAATGGCAGCAAAGAGTATAAGAAAAAAAGACGCTTTTTAGCAAAAGTGTTTTTGCAACCTCAGTTTTTCTTCTGAATCTCCATTTGTTTTTTAAGGGGAGGGAAGAGTTGAGCTTGGATTCCTTCTTGGGGGAGACGCTGAGGCTCCCATTGGTCCCTCCGCTTTCCTGGGCCCTCCCAGGTCCGAAGTTCGAGGAAAACGCCTCCTCCCCCCAATCCAGACCCACCGATTCCGCCTCTGGGGCTGGGAGCCTCCGCGTCTCTCTCCCCTCTCTTGGGGGGCGCTGGTGGGGCGGCATCCATGGGCTCCCCTGGGCTCCCCCTGATGCTGCTGCTGGTGGGGGCGCTGGACCGGGTCCCCGGAAGCGGAGGAGGGAAGGAGACCCCCGGTAAGGAGGGGGCTGGACGGGGGGAGGTTGAGAGGGGCCGTCACTGCCTGGGAGGGGAGAGAAAGAAAGGGGCTGGGACCCTAGAAGTAGGGAAAGGGGTGCAGGGCAAGAGAGACGGGAGCCTCGATCTCCGCGTGGTCTCCGCCCCCTCCGTCAGGAGGACGGAGAGGGGTCGCGGGAAGGTAACCTAGGTGGGTTAAGAGACAGCCGGGTCCCTCTCTGCCCCCCACCCGTGGCTGGGTGGGAGGGGGACCTTGCGCACCCCGAATTAGCTCCTGAGCCCCCAGGTTTCTTGCAACGAAAGAGGAAGGAGACGGAAAGCGAAAGCGAAAGGGGGAAACTGAGGCACTTTCAGACCTGAATCCACAAAGGCCACCAAAAAGTTTTTTTGCAATTTCAGTTTTTCTTCTGACTCTCCATTTTTTTTTCAAGGTGAGGGAAGAGTTGAGCTTCGTTTTCTTCTTGGGGGAGACTCTGAATTTGGGGAAGAGACAGAGAACCCCCCACCCCACATTCCCCCATTGCTGAATCGGGACCTGGAAGGGAGGAGTGAACAGAGGGAGAAGGATATTGGGGGGTCTGAATTGCTCCCCTAAAATGTCTACCCAGAACTATCACTTTTGTGAGGGGGGCTGGACACCTTCCCTTTGAGATGGCTCTTGGGGGGCTCCAGGGGGACAGGAAAGAGGGCTGAACCCCCAAATCACGCAAAGACAGCTAGTAGGAGGGAAGTTGTGGGGGGGAAAGAAAATTTGGGGGATAACTAGGAGATCTGGGGGTTCCCTTCTCCCCAAGATCCCCAGACCCCCAAGCCATCTAGATCAAAGTTGAGCAGCCCTCCTTCAACAGAGTGGGGGGAGGGAAAGGACCCCCCATTTCCTGCCTACAAAAGGGGTCTTTTCAGCAGCCCCAGGAAGGCTCCCCACCCCTTTGCCCCCCCCAATTCAGGGGACCCTGAGGGCCCAGATAAACCCCTGGGGGTCCTCAAGGCCCCTCAGAGAACCAGTGACCGAGTTTCAAAATGACCGCAAGGAATATCCGTCCTTCCACCCTCCACCCTTCAGTCAGAACTGAAGAAGCTTCTGGGATGAGAAGAGAAACGTCTTCAAGGGAAATCCAGGAAAGTCCAGCTGCCTTTTGGAAAAGCCCCTTTGGGCCAAGGGAGACCAGGAGGAGGGAGACTCTCCAGAAAGACCCCCCCCGGCTCCCCTCGGCCCTTCCGAAGTCTCCGCTGACCCAGCCTGGACTCCTCATGGGGGGCCTTAAGGGAGCTTAAAGGGGCATCTAGTCCACCCCTCCAGGCACATAGAGAAAGGGGGACTGTGGTTGAGAGTCATGGGGGGGCGAAAAATGAAGTCCACACACATCCTGAACACCCCCCTGAAGCTGCAGCCCCCAAGACTGAAAATCTTCCCCTCCCTCGCCTTCTCCGCTTCTATAGGGAGGTATTTGGGGGGGTCTGAGTTGCTCCTCCAAATTCCCCCTTTAGTGAAGGGAGCTGGAGCCCCTCCCTTTCAGGTGGCCTTGGGGGGCTGCATGGGGTCTATTTGGGGGGGACACAGGAAAGGCCTTGAAAAACCATCCAAAGGCAGAAAGTAGGGCTGAAGATTAGGGGGGGAAGAGGAAAAGGGAAGGTGGGGCTTGAAGGGCAGGGAGAGCCCAGGAGCATGGGTGCAGGTATCCTTATTGTGACCCCCTCCCCGTATTCTCCCCCAAAGGAAGAGGGAGAGGATCTTACTTTCCCTCCAGCCCAGAGAGTTCCTGGGGGGGTCTCTTCCCTCCCCCCATATTTCCTGCCTTTGGGGGGGGGCAAAGAAGCCCCGCCCGGATCCCACGTTCCTTGCAGACAGGTAGACCGAGTGCTGGACCAGCTGAACTTCTGCCTGCCTTTTTCCACCCTCGGGAGAAGGAGGCGGTCCCTCGGGAAGCTCCTCCCCTCCCTCATTTTCCTCACCCCCTCCCGATCCCCCCCAAGGGGGAATCCCGCTGGGACCGACAGTTCCCCATCCTTCCTCCAGGGGGCGCCTTCCGGTAGCCTCTCGCGGCAGGTCTCCCTCCCCTCCTCTGACAAGCCTGGGTCCCTCCTCTAGGAGAGGCTGAGGACCATGGGCCCTGGAGTCCCTCCTGACGCCCTTCCTCCTCCTCCTCCTCCTCCCCGCAGCCCATTTCCTGTACCAGGATAAGTCCGAGTGCCGCTTCCTCAACGGGACGCGGCGGGTGCGATACCTGTACAGGACCTTCTACGACCGGCAGGAGTTTCTCCGCTTCGACAGCGCCCGCGGGGAGTACGAGGCCGTCTCGGCGTTGGGGAAGGGGATTGCGGAGGCTTTCAACCGGGATAAGCACGAGCTGCAGTACCAGAAGACCGGAGTGGATCGCTTCTGCCGACACAACTACGAGGTTTTCGAGAGCGCTTCCGTGGTTGGCCGGAGAGGTGAGTGGGGGAGGGGGAGTTCCATGGGGGGGGGATGCAGGGACACCCCCCCCCTTTTCGTTTCATTTATTAGGACTCTCCCGAAGAAAGATTTGCCCCTCTCAAGCTTCCTCCTTCCGTTATATACTCAAGATGGACAGTATTTAATATTTATTCGTTATGTATATGGAGGGATGTGGGTCTATACATATGTTGTACGTAGTATGTTTTTAGGGTGTGTCATGTATGTGTTTCACTTTGAGAGCGGGCAACTAAATTTCATTTTTCATATGTGCCGTTGTGCCCACACTAAAAAAAATGACAATAAAGGTCATCTTATCTTATCTCATCTCATCTCATCTTATCTTATGTATTCTCTGCTCTCAGATCTATGAAATTTACTCATTGGTATTTATTGATATTTATTGATACTCCTAAACCGCCTCCCTCCCTCCCTCAAAGCGGGGATCTGGATGGCGTAGGATATAACACCACCCCTAAATAAAAGTGTATAACAACTAAGGTTAAAAAATAAATTACCGTTAAAAAGATTGAAATTCTACAATGACAATGAAACACGCAAAAGGGAAGAAATAGATGCCTCTCCTTCCCATTGGTCCCACCATCTTCCTTCTCTTCCCAAGGTCCAAAGTTTCCCCTGCCCAGAAAAAATTCTTTCCAGAATATTATACCAAATATTATACTTTTCTGGGTGGGGGGAGGAATCCAGCAAGGTCTCTGTCTTGCCCAGTATATAGATATATTTCAATATAATCTATATACTATATAACATTTCAATATAATATTTTAAATTAATAAATCAATAATATTTATTGATTTATCAACTTTTAAAACTATCTGTCTCTTTCACAGAGGAACTCCGGGTGGTGTACAGATAAAACATCAAAGCACGAAAATAGGCTATACAATTTAAGATCTAAAAGGCAGGAACTGTTAAAATTCAGTGGGAAAAATTCATTAAAAGCCCCACAGCTGCATCCTTTTCTCTGCCCCCCAAGCAAAACCCCAGAGCCCCATTTTGACCCCTTTCCAGAAGGCCAGGGGGGGTAGAGAGGCTCCCTTCACCTCTGGGGCCTTTGGGATTTTTGAATTAAATTGAACTTCCAAAGGTCTGGAAAAGGGAATTAGTGAAGGCTCTTTCATCTGCTGTGTCCTATTCACCTTTCAGTTCATTTTATTCCTTATTCTTTATTCAGCGTCATTTGTACCTTTAAATGCAACAAACAAATAAAGGAAGCCAGTTAGAA
>NW_015392041.1:36215-41855 GCF_001527695.2 Protobothrops mucrosquamatus | reverse complement strand
TTGGGGGTCTGGGAAAAAAGTCCCCCTTGAAACCCCCTTTTTGGCCACAGACTCGGCTTCACCTGCAGCCAAATCGCTTCCCTCTTCACACCTGGGAAGGTTCCTGAATTGGGGGAGGGAGTCCCAAAACACCCACCAAGATAAAAATTGGATTTGGGGTCATAAGAAACACATCCCGCCTTCATTCAGCCCTGAAATGACACCATGGAATCATGGATAGTTGAATTCTCTCATCCAGATTCCTTGCCAATCGCCTACCTTTGTTTTTCTAATTTTATTTCTTTGTATATATATAAAAAACCTTATTTATTTCTATCAACTGATAAGGATTCATTGTGCAAAACAAGAGTTTCATCTGCAGTTGTTGCCATTTGGCCTTTACAGGGAAATTATATTCTTTTGGTAGAATCCAAAGTCTTTAAAGCATCATTACTCAAAAATTGGATAAATTTAATATTCCCATTGTAAGCCCAGGGTATCCAAAAATAACACGCTACCAAAGAATTAAATAAGATCTTTGTTCCACAAGAGAAAAACCACCAAATCCCAAGAGAAAAAGGCATTTTACCAGGTGAAGCTGGGCATTTGCTCCTTCCGGAAATTATGGAATATTTAAGGGGAACCGACACAGATTTTGTTCTCCGCATATTCAGTCTGGAATTCATTTTTACTCCTAAATTCTTCCCTGCAAACCTAGGAGAATAATTACCTGTTCATAAAAAAATCCCGACCAGATC
Organism: Protobothrops mucrosquamatus; assembly: GCF_001527695.2. Taxonomy (NCBI): domain Eukaryota; kingdom Metazoa; phylum Chordata; class Lepidosauria; order Squamata; family Viperidae; genus Protobothrops; species Protobothrops mucrosquamatus. Next base: position 41,118 of record NW_015392041.1, on the reverse strand, counting down.
CCAGGATTAAATTACAAATAACCAAACCTTTAAAAATTGCATGTTCTTAAACATTATATAATGAGCTGTTCATCAGAGAATCCCTCAACGGAGAAAAAACGTTGTTAGCAAAAGTTCTCTGACCTGGAGTGGATCTATGAAGGACCCTCTTGGGGGGGGTTCACTCAGCCCCCCCTATTAATCCACCCAAGAGTTGTGCCATTTGCTGAAGGAGGAGATCAAGAGGGATCCCTTCCAAGGCTCTTCTGTGATCCTGGGATCTGCCTGATCTCCTCAGCTACCTTCCCTTTACCCAAGATCCCCCCCCCCGATCCTTTCTGCCTTCCCTGTCCGGAATGGGGCAATTCACTGCATGACAATTCAACAATTTTATTCAATTATTTAAAATAATTTTAAAAATGTTTTTTTTTTAATTTTTGTCCTTCACATTTCATTTCTTCCCTCCCTCGGCCTCCTTCCTTTCCTGATTCTCTTTTTCCATTTCTTCCATATTATGCAAGTTGTCCTAGACCCCTCCCTGCCCCCCCATCCCAGGCAGGAGGGTCAGACCCCTCCCAACCTCCTTCCCGGGGGGGGGAATGGGGCTGGGAGGGAGGCCGGACGGCTGCAGGGAGAGGGTGGGGGGGGGGAAACGTGGGCAGAAAAAAACCAAAGGTTCAAGTACAGATTAGGCGAGACCTGGCTCAAAATCAGGGGGTCCTAATGGGGAGCCTCACACTGGAGGTAGTTGTTGAATTAAGAGGCAATCCCCCCTCCCCCCTCACACGTCCTGTTCCTCCCCATCTTTTAAATATAATTTTATCTTGATTGGGAATTCCATTTTGATTGCTATAGAAATATTTATCTGTTGGGATTTTAATGTGTTAATGCTGTAAGCCAGGGCTTTTCAACCTTTTCACCGACTGTACCACTTTTAGCATATATGGCAATATTCAAGTACCACCTAGCAAGGTGTCAAACACTTGATGACCCCCCAAAAAAAACTGTTTAAAGTTGCAACTCCACTGAAATGACTTATGACCACTTTTCACACTTATGACCATTGCAGCATGCCCAGGGTCATGTGATTTCTATTTGGATGCTTGGCAATGGATTGATATTTATGATGGTCACAGTGTCCCAGGGTCATGTGATCCCCTTTTGCAACCTTTTGACAAGCAAAGTCATTGGCAGGTGGCCAAGTGCTAAGGCGGGACTTCCTTCCCTCCCTCCCTCCTTCCCTACCTCCCTCTTTCTCATTCCCATTTCCTTCTGAAGGAAGAATTTGACCCCCCCCCCCAATTTCCCCTCTTCTATATATTCATTAAACAAGGAAAAGCTTCCAGAGACAGAAAAGACAAGCCATTGAGGAAACTAGCTTAAAAAGGCGCATTCCCCTTTAAGAATTAGCTACTGGCTAGAAAGGAAAGTTAAGGAGCTCAGTGGGCACTTAAGGAAGAAAAATAAATGTAGTAAGTATGGCTGCTGGCTAAGGCAGCCTCCCCAAATGGCTCCATTCGTAAGTAAAGGAATGCTACAGGCAAAATCCATTAAGGAGAAAAATACTTCAAAATCCCTTGCAGCAAAACTTACAGCTAACAGTAGCAGAGCAGTAGAAGCTAACCTGAGACATCAGCCATCAGCCAAATAGAAATTGCCAAACGCTCCTTAAGAACACAAAGCCCCCATTGCACAAATCCCAGAACTTCAAAGTCACAAAAGCACATAAGAATCCTTCCACTCTCCATCTCCCTCCTTGTCTCACCTCCAGCCTGTGCTGCCTTTCTTCATTACTGTCTTTCATCATTGCTGTCTTTCTTCATTGCTGCCTTTCTTCATTCCTCATGGAGGGCAAACCCTCCTCCCTACGTTCCTTGCCTCTTGGTTGCTGCCAGCACATGTGGCTGCCACAGAAGTTGTAGATCCACTTGTGGCCGGCCTGCTTGATCTCCTCTCCTCTCCCCCACCCTCCACCTTTTTTCCATTCTGTGCAGCTAGAGCTGACTCCTCCTCCTCCCAAGGCTGCTTTTTTCTCCCTCTCTCCTTCTCCCGGCCCAAACTGCCTCCTTTTATAGCTTCTCCTGTCTCCTCCTTTCTCATGGGGGAGGAAATTCCTTCCGTCCTGGGGCGTTTCCAGTATTCATTCCTGTTGGACTTTTGCAATTTGATGATGGAAACTGATCCCAACCAGGAATGATTTATGTTTTTCCATCTTTGAGAATCCCATTTAACTTCTTGCTGCAATTTGCTTTGGAAATGGCTTAAAACAAATAATATTTTCAGGACTGAAAAGAGCTCTTGGCCTGAACTAACCAACTTGGTCTCCTGTTCTGGCCCCTCCTGTGTCTCCCCCATGTCCCTCCTCCCTTCCAGCCAAACCCACCGTCTCCATCTCCCCCACCAAGCTGGACCCCGCTTCCCCCAACACCATCCTCCTCTGCACCGCGAGGGGCTTCTACCCCGTGGAGATCATGGTCCGGTGGCTGAAGAACGGGCGGCCGGAGGAGGAGGGCGTGGCATTCGGGGAGGAGCTCCAGAATGGAGACTGGACCTACCAGCTCCAGGTGATGCTGGAGACCCAGCCCCAGCGGGGGGATGTCTACGCCTGCCAGGTGGAGCATGCCAGCCTGGAGGCCCCGATCACCGTCCAATGGGGTGAGCCCTTCCCCTCCATCCCCTCTTGGTCTGGGGACCCCATCCTGCCCTGAGAAGGGGGGAGGGACCCTCCCTGCGCGGGGAGCTTGGATGGACCCTCCTGGGGGGGGAAGCTGGCCCTGATCTTCCTACTCAGGGGAGGCTCCTTCTCCTTCCCCAGAGCCCCGTTCCTCCAACTCTGCCAAGAGCAAACTCTGGACGGGGATCGTGTCAGCTGTGATCGGGGTGATCTTCTTTGCCATGGGGCTCTCCCTCTACCTGAAGAGCAAGACAGGTGAGTCTGGGGGGGCTGGATAAGAGATTGTGGGGAGGGGAGCATCCAGGGGAGGCCTCTCAGCAAGCTTAGCAGATGGCAAGGAGGCTCCCCTGGGAAATTTGCTTGGGAAATTCTGTTCTCTGAGAGTCTACTGCATAAGTGAGCATTGTGCAACTTATTATGGGCTATCAATGGGGAGGGGCCCCCTGAGTCCTCCAGCCCATGAAGGGTCCTGATTGGGTCTTTTTCTCCTTCCAGCAACTCCCATCCAGCCTCCTGCAGGTGAGTTTCTCCCCAAGTGATAGATGTTTCTTTAACATTCGTTAATTGTTCCTTTAAAAAAAAAAAAAAAAAAAAGTGCCTGAACAAAACCTCCTAGCTGTGGATAACACAAATTTTTGAAATTTTGGGCAGCTTTTCATTACAGAGACCTGAAAACAGTGCAACCGAAAACAAACACACACACAAACACTAAAATATGCCCCAGGATGTTTCCAGGTTTTGGGAAACTGCAAAAGGGAAGTGAAGTCTCCTTGTGACATTTCACACAATTTCTGGCAAATTGACACCCAACTTTGCTACCACTCCCCATCCTGGCCCCATCTTCTTTGTTGATATGAAACGTCTGGGGGGGGGAAGCCTCCTTTCCTGATTAACCCCCCAGTTAAGTCAATTGGGAAAAATTCAATAAGCCTCTGGAGATGAATTGCTGGTCCTTTGCATCCTTTTCCTCTTTGAAAAAAAGGGGGGGGCACTCCCTCATTTTGTTCCTACCTAACAACCACCCCACTGCAATGTGGGCCTTTCTGGGGTGGTGGTGGCTGAAAGAGAGGAATAATAAGCTATTTACACTGGCTTCACTTTATTTTCTAACTTTCTTCCCCGTCTCTTTTTTTCTACAGCACTCATGAATTAATCCTGCCGTCCTTCCTGCTTCCTGGTGGGAAAGGAAGTTTTTTTTTTTTAGTAGCCAATGAATTTCTACCTTTCTTGCAATCTCTGAAAAATGGAGGCTCAAGATTTTAGATTGGGGATAGGAGGAGACCGGCAGCCTGGAGCTTCTCCTGCTGAGACCCCTCTGGCTTTCCTTTCTGGTCCTCCCTTTCTTTGGAGGGAGTGAGGGAGACCATCTTGACTGACCCCAGGGACTCCAGGCCTGCCTGTCACTCCAGACACCCAAATCTCTCTCTGCTTTGAACCCACAGCAGCTTCATCTCCATCACTCTTCCTCCGAATCCCTTCCTTTTCCTTTGCAATAAAAGAATAAAATTTAGATTGTAGTAAAACCCGGGAATTCCTCCTTCCTTCCTCTTCCTCCTCCTCTTTCCTGCCCCTCAGGAGAATCCCCCCTTCTCCCTTCCCCCTCCCTGGATTGAGGCCTCTGCTGCCTCCGGATTGACCATCCGGCCTAGTTTAGGCCTGAAAGGAGTAGATTAGTAATCAGAAATTTCTAATGGGTCTACAGGTGGATAGAAGAAGCCACCTGAAAGTCATAAGTTCAGACAAATAAGAAAAGCAGAGGTTGATAGCTAACTGAAACCGAAACTAGAGGAAACACAAAAACTGAGAATAAAGTTTAGAGTTTAAGGTAGTGTTGGAAGAAAAATCTTCATCATGGTTCATCCATGCTGGGAATAAACATGGCAACTTCTTTGGGAAGAAGGTTGTAGTTTATTGGAGACGAGAGCCAGACAGGAAGATGGTTCTGGCAGAAAGAGAATTGAAAAAAAAGGGCAGAGCACATATAGGAAGTAGGTTTTTTATACCCTCTGGAGCCTTTTGTTTCGGGTTATTTCCTGTTCCTGTTTTGAGGCTATTTAATTTAATTTAATTTAATTTAATACATTGACTTATATGCCGCCCTTCTCCCCACGGGACTCAGGGCGGCTCACAGCATATTAAAACAACATAGCACATTTCCCCAATAAAAGCCAATTAAAACCAAATATTTGTAGCTGTGTCTCTTATTAAAAATCATTAAAAATTATCCCTATTTAAAATTCACCCTAGGTC
>NW_015392041.1:32824-35127 GCF_001527695.2 Protobothrops mucrosquamatus | reverse complement strand
CCAGTACCAACCAGGAGGGACACGGATCTAATAAACATGTGGTTGCATTCAGCCTCCCCAAGACCCTGTCCACATCTTCAGGAGCAACAGAGTCAAACTCCTCCCATACAACCGTCTCAAGACCTGCTCCCGTCTCCTCCCCCTGGGCCAACCAGTCGGAGTCTAAGCCTTCTCGGATCTGAGCGACTTTGTCATACAGATACTGTGCAAAATCCTCAGCCCTCCCCTCCAGGGGGTCCCCCCCCCTCCAATTGAAGGAGAGAGCGGGTCACCCTGAAGAGGGCGGCCGGGCGATTATCTGATGACGCAATGAGTGAGGCATAGTAGTTAGTCCTAGCCTCCCTCATCGCCACAAGGTAGGATCTAAGATGTATTTCCTGTGTCATGTATTCTGACCTGAGTTTAGGTGTGCCTTTGGCCTTTGTGAGTTAGTCCTGTCTCAGGTGGGATATGCAGATTTTAGGGCTTTCTCTTCCTAATCTTCTAGCTCCAACTTTCCTGATGGTTTACATCTGGATTTCTACAGAGCTGGTTTCTGCTTGGGGGAGACAGACTTGGGGCTATTAAGAAAAACTGGGCATGCTTTTCTGTCTCTTTAAGATCCTTGGAGGAAATATATTTTTCTGCCCTTTTTAATATTTCCTTCTCTGGGGGGCTGACTTCCCACTAGCAAAGGTATAACCGCAAACAACTATTGAGATCATTATAAGAATTGAGCTTTGTTTACAGAATATTAGATGGTGATAGATAGGATGTGCACAGAGGGGCTTCCTGGAACATGGGGAGGGGGACAGTGGATTTAGGCGGTCCGGATAGTTTATCCGGATGGTTAGGGAAGGGGCATTGAGTGTGATAGGGGAGGGGGAACTTGCGTCGGGAGTAGGATATAAAAATGTGTCAAACAGCTCTTGAAGGTGTGGCTGGACTCCTCCGTGTGTTTCAGCTCACCCAAGCCTTTGCGAAGGCTTCTTTTGAAATAAAACTTTGTTGCTGGAATTCCAAGTGAGTTTCTTTGTTTTGGGATCTTGAGCCACGTTCCAAACAGTCCCGAAGCCAGAACCGGTTCCGGAGGAGGGTGGGCAGATCCCAGGGAGCGGAAGGGGCAGGACGCCTCCCTCCTCCTCAATCTCTCCAAGCCCTGCCAGATGGAGGGGACCCCTGGGAGACCCCCCATTCCTGCTTCCCCTGGAGAGCCTATTCCATGGCTGGGAAGCTGCTGGAGCTGGAGGTTCTCCTGGGGTCAGCAGGGGTCTCTGGCCTCCTGAGTGGGTCACAGGATGGGCCCCCAAGAGCAGAGAAACCCATCAAAGGTTTACGAGGCCCATCGAGCGATTCCCGGAAAGCCCCTGGGCATGTTCAGAGAGATTCTTCCCTGCTCTTTGGATGCTCTGCTGTGGTGAGATCCTCATTATCCTTCGGATGGTAACCTTGTTTGGGGCTGGGAGCATCATGAGGGCCCCAAACCCCTCGGCCGCCTTCCAACCTTAAGGCAGGATGGGAACTCCTGGTTTCAGCCCGGCCCCTTCACTGCCCCCCCACCAAAACCTGCTCTTCTAGTCCTCATCCATGGTGGGTGGTAGTGGAGGGTTCCTGAAGAAGCCCCCAACATCAGGTTAGCCCCGGGGTCTCCCTTGGGTGCAGGAGGAAGGCCTGTTCTGCCTCTTCCTCCTTGCACCGGATCCCCTTTGGCATCTCTTAATCCCTGAGGGGGGGAGGTGTATGAGGTTCCCTTCCACAGGGGTCCCCAAATCCTGGGCCCTGGACCAGCACTGGGCCCCAGAATGGCCAGAAACTGGGCCACACAAACAAGTGAAGCCCCCTCGGTGGATTGCAGGCAGCACCCGAATCCAGGGCCCCCTCCTCTGGTGCATGGAAACATCTCTCCACACGGAAAGGTCCCTGGGGCCCCAAAGGTTAGGGGCCACTCCCCTACCAGGTTCCTAGGGGGGCTGCAGAGAGAGAGGGGGGTCCTTGGGGCAAAACCCCTACCCAGAGCAGCCCAAAAGGGGAGGAAGCTGAGGGATCCTCCAAGTGGAAAGGGCCTCCCCCCTGGAAGTCAGAGGAATCTGAGGGGATCTCTGGAAAATGGGGGGCCGGGAGTCGGGAAGGGCCCCCTCAGCCTCTTCCAGTGGGGGGGCAGAGGACCGAGGGGTTGCCCCTCCTGGAGACCCAGCCATGGGGCGGAGCGGGAGAGTCCTGGAGCTGCCCTGGGGAAGAATCCGGGCTTGTTGCCTGCTGGATCAGGGCCAGTTCTCGGTTCTGCTTCGGGGGAGCCCAGCGCTTCAGGCCCGGGGGGGGGGGGG
>NW_015392041.1:27945-30769 GCF_001527695.2 Protobothrops mucrosquamatus | reverse complement strand
AATCACGCAAAGGCAGCTAGTAGGAGGGAAGTTGCAGGAGGGGAGAAAATTTGGGGGATAACTAGGGAATCTGGGGGTTCCCTTCTCCCCAGGATCCCCAGATCCCCAAGCCATCTAGATCAAAATTGAGCAGGCCTCCCTCAACAGAGGGGGAGGGAAAGGACCCCCCCATCTCCTGCCTACGACAGGGTCCTTTCAGAAGCCCCAGGAAGGCTCCCCACCCCTTTGTGCCCCCCAATTCAGGGGACTCTGAGGGCCCAGATAAACTCCTGGGGGTCCTCAAGGCCCCTCAGAGAACCAGTGACCGACTTTCAAAATGACCAAATGACAGCAAGGAATATCAATCCTTCCACCCTCCACCCTCCAGTCAGAACTGAAGAAGCTTCTGGGATGAGAAGCGAAACGTCTTCAAGGGAAAACCCAGGAAAGTCCACTTGCCTTTTGGAAAAGCCCCTTTGGGCCAAGCGAGACCTGGAGGAGGGAGACTCTCCGGAGAGACCCCCCCTGGCTCCCCTCGACCCTTCTGAAGTCTCCGCTGACCCAGCCCCATGGGGGGCCTTAAGGGAGCTTAAAGGGGCATCTAGTCCACCCCTGCAGGCACATAGAGAAATGGGGATGGTGGTTCAGATTCGTGGGAGGGGGTGCAAAAGGAAGTCCACAACCCCCCTGGACACTCCTCTAAAGCTGCAGTCCCCAAGACTGAAAATCTTCCCCTCCCTCACCTTCTCCGCTTCTATTGGGGGAGATATTGGGGGGGATCTGAGTTGTTTCTCTAAACTCCCCCTTTAGTGAAGGGGGCTGGAGCCCTTCCCTTTCAGGTGGCCTTGGGGGGCTGCAGGGGCGTCTATTTGGGAGGGGGACAGGAAAGAGGCCTCGAAAAGCATCCAAAGGCAGCTCATAGGGCTGAAGATGGGGGGGAACAGGGAAGGTGGGGCTTGAAGGGCGGGGAGAGCCCAGGAGCATGGGTGTGGGTATCCTGATTGTGGCCCCCTTCCCTTCTGCTCCCCAAAGGAAGAGGGAGAGAGAAGCTTGGATATTATTTTCCCTCCAGCCCAGAGGGGGGGTCTCTTCCCTCCCCCCATATTTCCTGCCGTTTTGGGAAGGGGGGGGAAGAGGTCCCACCGGGATCCAGCGTTCCCTGCAGACAGACGGAGGCCTGGACCGGCTGAACTTCTGCCTGCCTTTTTCCACCCTGGGGAGATGGAGGGGGGTCCCTCGGGAAGCTCTTTCTCCTCCCCTCCCTCATTTTTCTTCCCACTCCAGACCCCCAACAAGGGGGAATCCCGCTGGGACCGACGGTTGCACATCCCTCCTCCAGGGGGCGCCTTCTGGCAGTCCCTCTCAGCAGGTCTCCCGTCGCTCCGCCTTCCCGTCTCTCCGCCCCTCCTCTAGTAGCCTCTGGGAACCATGGGCCCTGGAGTCCCTCCTGAGGGCTTTCCTCTTTCTGCTCCCCCCCCGCAGCCCATTTCCTGGTCCAGCAGAAGTCCGAGTGCCATTTCTTCAACGGGACGCAGCGGGTGCGGTTCCTGGACCGGTACATCTACGACCGGCAGGAGATCGACTACTTCGACAGCGACCTCGGGAAATACGTGGCCGTCACTCCGTTGGGGCAGCCCGATGTGGACAAGTGGAACAGCGATAAGATCTACATGCAGTACCTGAAGGCCCGAGTGGATTCCTCCTGCCGATACAACTACGAGGGTCTCCAGGCCGACCACATTGTTGGCCGGAGAGGTGAGTGGGGGAGGAGGAGTTCCATGGGGGGGAATGCAGGGACCCCCCCTTTTCATTTAATTTATTAGGGCTCTCCCGGATAAAGATTTACCCCTTATGTATTCTCTGCTCTCCGATCTACGAAATTTATTCATTAGTATTTATTGCTATTTATTGATACTCCTAATCCCTTCCCCTCCCTCAAAGCGGGGATCTGGATGGCGTAGGATATAACATCACCCCTAAATAAAAATGTATCAAAAATAAGGTTAAAAAATAAATTACCATTAAAAAGTTTGAAATTCTACAACGATGACAATTAAACATGCCAAAGAGAAGAAATAGATTCCTCTCCTTCCCATCAGTCCCATCATCTTCCTTCTCTTCCCACAGTCCAAAGTTTCTCCTACCAAGAAAAACTTCTTTCCAGAATATTATACGAAATATTATACTTTTTTCTGGTGGGCGGGTAAGAATCCAGGAAAGATTCCTCTTGCCCAGTATATAGATATATTTCAATATAATCTATACACTATATAATATTTTAATATAATATTTTATATTAATAAATCAATAATATATTGATTTACTTATCAACTTTTAAAACCATCTCTCACACAGAGGGACTTTGCATGGTATACCCATAAAATATAAAACCACCAAAATAATCTATAGGATTTAAAAGACAAGAATGATTAAAATGCAGTAGTAAATTAAAAGGGGGGGGGCTTCAGGAGGCCTACCAGCCCCACGGCTGCCTCCTCCTCTGTGCCCCCCAAGCAAAGCCCCAGAGCCCCCCTTTCACCCCTATCCGGAAGCCCAGGAATGGGGGAGGGGCTCCCTTCACCTCTGGGACCTTTGGGATTTTAGGATAAAAAGTGAACTTCCAAAGGTCTGGAAAAGGGAATCAGGGAAGGCTCTTTCGTCTGCTGGGCCCTGTCCCTCTTTTAGTTCTTTTTATTCTTTATTCAGAGTCATTTGTTCATCCAATTTTGGGGGTCTGAGAGAAAAGCCCCCCTGGAAACCCCACTTTAGGTCACAGACTCAGCTCCACCTGCAGCCAAATCGCTTCCCTCTTCATATCTGGGAAGGTTCCTCAATTGGGGGCAGA